>NW_021319694.1:694371-729077 GCF_001605985.2 Dendrobium catenatum | reverse complement strand
TCACCGTTCAAATTTATGTGGATGATATCATTTTTGGATCTTCAAATAAAAATCTTTATGATGACTTTTCTAAAACAATTAGTACTGAATTTGAGATGAGTCTAATGGGAGATTTAAGTTACTTTCTAGGATTTAGCATTAAGCAAACTGAGGAAGGTATATTTCTTAGTCAGTCAAAGTATGTTAAGGACATCCTCAAAAAGTATGAAATGGACAATGCTAAACCTATTAGTACACCAATGAGTTCCTCACTTCAGTTGGATAAGGACCCTAAGGGAAAATCTTTTGATCAAAAGAAATTTAGTGGGATAATTGAATCTTTACTTTACTTGACTACTAGCCGACCTGATATCATGTTTAGTGTTTGATTATGTGCTAGATTTTAATTAGATCCAAAAGAATCATATTTGACAGCAGTGAAAAGGATTTTAAGGTATCTATTAGGAACTTAGAATTTAGGAATTTGGTATCCTATGTTTAGCTCTTCATTTGAAATAATTGGTTATTCAGATTTTGACTTTGCAGGTTATAGGATGGATAGAAAGAGCACTTCTGTAACATGTCAATTTATTGGAAATTCTATAGTCTCTTGATCCAGTAGAAAACAAAATTTAGTAGCCCTATCTACTGTAGAAGATGAATACGTTGCATTAGGAAGTTGTGTGACATAAATTCTTTGGTTGAAACAACAGTTAAATTATTTAGGATTAATTATAGGCAATATTTCAATTTTTTTGTAAAAACAATAGTGCTATTTGTATTTCTAAAAATCTTATTGAATATTCAAGAACCAAACATATAGACATAAGGCATCATTTCATAAGGGATCATGTATCCAAAGGAGAAATTAAACTCACTCATGTTTCTACAGAAAATCAACTTGCAGACATTTTTACAAAACCTTTAGCCTTTGATACTTTCAGTGCATTAAGAACAAGGCTTGGTGTGATTGATTTGAATGCTTAAATAAAAATATTTTTGCAACATTGTTGTTTTTTTAATAGTTAATGTGTTTGTGTGTTTTTATGTGTTTGTGAACTTGCATGTGTGATTTTTTTTGATTTAGTATTTTTGTTCTTCATTTTTTAGCGAGTTTTTCAATGTGTTTGTGGTTTAGTTTTAATTGAGTGTATGATTTAAAATTTTTTGACTATCCATCTTCTAGGACGAAATTTTTTTCATATGGGACGATTTGTGCAGTGTGTTAAACTGTCGAATTTTGAACCCTTTGAGTGCAATTTTCAGTATTTTATTATCACTTCGTCTGTACGATCGTCATGATTGTCCGAGATGAAATGTTTTTCAAATGACGGGATGAACGAATAAAGCGGTTGAATGAATAAGGTAGTTTTTAATACTAACTTCGTATGTACGAACCTTTAGTTCGTCCAGACGAACACATGTTGGTTCGATCGAGGGGACGATTTTAACTACCATTAAAACGATCATAAGTTCTGATCATCCCAGGACGAATACTTGTTCATCTGTACGATCAGTCTGGTTAAAAGTTTGTATGAAATGATGCTTCATAAGTTGTGTTGATTATGAAAAGCCGTTTCATTTTTACGCATTGGTTCGTCCATACAAAATATTTTTGTACGGGATGAATCAAAAAATTCGTACGGGATGAAATTTTTTCGTCTTGTACGAACGTGTCGTTTCCAATAAATAGAAGGGCTTTTGAACTCAACAGTCACACTCAAAACTTCACTTTCAATCTCTTTCGTACTCTAGATCTTCTTCAAAATGGCAAGTTTAAGTAAGAGATAAAAGATTCTGGCAAAGAAACCACATAGAAATTCTTCTGAGAACTTTTTTTCCAAAGAAAATAAGGAATCTTTTTTTAGGTTTGCCTCAACGAAGATCACACCCTCCAAAATCCTAATCCAAGAACAACTTACCTTTCAGGTAATGAACTTATTTTCCTCAACACAGTTTGGTTTTATTCTTTTCCTCATCTATCTCTACAATAAAAAAATATTTCACTACTTTCTCGCCAACATGTCCTTTAATTCTGACCATTCTATAATCCGTTCCTTTATCTTCAAACATAAAGTTGAAATCACCAAGGCTGAATTAGGAGCCTTTTTGAATTTAAGGACAGAGGGAGCTAGAGCCCATCACTTGATTAACAGTCATGATTATGCATGATATGAAATTAATAATGTGATTAGAAGAAACAATCTGAACAAATATATGGCTAGAGTATCCAGTCTCGTTCGAAATGCACGTATAATCCAGCATGTCCTTGGAACTTCTATAATTCATAATGCTGGTAATAGAATCAACATTACCCCTCTTCTTTCTATAGTGACCTTCTTGATCATGACTAAAGAACATATAGATGAAGCCTAACTTATCCTTGACTATCTTTATGGGCTGTCTGAAATTAGATATGTAGAGTATAAGAGAAAGAAGAACATAGCCTTAGGACATCTAGTTGCCTACATTCTGGACAAGAAATACAATTTTGTTCATATTGATCAATAGTTTGAAGAACCTCTCTACTACAACGACGGATCATTTAGAGCAATCTTCAAAGAAGAACCAAGTAAAACACATGTCATTAGTGATATAGAGGAAGAACTAGAAGCTGCACCTGCACCCGCCATTGAACCAAATTATCAGGATTTGGTTCAAAGATTTTATAACTTAGAGACTCATTTTGATAAACATTTTGATCAAATTGAGACTCATCTTCAACAGCATGCCGCACAGTATCAGCATGACATGAATTTTATGAGGGATCAGATGAGTGATATCAGTACCAATGTGCTTATGATGAGTACTTACTTTAACATCTTCGGTGCTGCACCTCCTCCTCCTCCTCCAGATAAGGGTCCTTCTCAGTGATAATTGCGCTTAATTTTATGTATTTTTTATATAGTTTGTGTGTTAATTGTTGTTATAAGTAAGTTTGTTGTATTTTCTTTTCTTTAGATGTTTTATTTTTGTATTAATATCATGAGCTTAGATTGTAATATCTTCATAGTGATATCAATATATGTTCTCTTGTTTTAGCGTTAATGGTATTGAAATGTGTGTTAGCCTTTATGACAATCATTAGATTTTTGATCTTAATAGTGCTATACTTTGAAGTGCAAATAAATTTTAAATTAATTAAAAAATCTAATTTTTTTCTAAATTTAAGTTCTGCTTATAACTTGATATAATTAAGATTGTCAATTTCTTATCTCTTATTTAGACTACATTATTTCTAATATTATTATTGCGACTATGATATTTTCTTATTTTATATTTCACTTATCAATAAATATTTATGCACATAGAAAAATTTGAATTTTTTTTATTATTGATTTTGGAAAGATCAAAATTACTCTTGACAAAATGTACAAATGTACAAATAATCAAAAGGAATGCGCAATGGTTCGCAAGTAAAAAAAGTGGCATAAAATAAGCCCAAAAGTCAAAAGATGCACAAAAATATTCCAATAATTTGAAAAAGATGCGCAAAGCGTCACATGTGGTAATTATTTCTGTCCATTATCTTTTAATTTCTTAATTTAAATTGATCAACTGTACATTTATATTCTGTATTAAAATTTGAAATATACAAATTTTCAATTCATCCTTTTTGCAATGAGTTTCTCTATCTTAGAGTCTAAATTGACTCATGTTTTTGATATATTATTTCTATTTCAATGCTATATCTCTTCTTAAATTCTATGAATTAATATAATTTGCCTAATATTTTAATTTTATTTGCATTATTTATTTCAATCACTTGCAAGCTTGAATTATCAAATGATTTTCATATGCCTGCTTACATTTTAAGTCTTTTTCTTCTTTATTTTTTGCTATTGTCAAAAAGGGGGAAAAATTATTTGTATCTTTTTGTGTTTTGTGTATGTTGTATATGTTGTGTGTTTGTTTTATTTTTGTTTGTTGTGTATTTCTAAAAAAACCTCCTTATTTACACGTGTTCATCTATTCAGGGGAAGTTTAGGAGATTCTTAGAATTTAAAAATTATGCAAATAATAATTGTTTTGCCATTATAAAAAAAGGGGGAGATTGTTAAGAGAGTTTTTATTTGCATATTTTACATTGTTGCAACTTGTATAGTTTAGATGATTTCAAATATTATTGTTTTAAGTATAGTTATCTCCTAACACCTTTTGGAAGAGTTTTTTTTGCTCTTGTGTGTACTAACATTTCAAGAAAATCAAACTCCAGACTACAAAGACTTCAAATCAAATTCAGGATGAGATACCTTGTGTATTTAAAACTTATATTTTTCTTTGAATTAAGTTTGAGAGGGAGTGATTATAATTGAGTGAAAACACACACACACTTTAAGACATCTTGAGAAATTTGTACTGATCGTACGGGACGAACATAGTTCGTACGGCACGATCAGGTCAGTTATATCCTGGTAAGAGCAATGGAATGAACGAGAATTGAAGAAAATTTTTCTATGTCCTGATCGTCCAGGACGAAGTGTATTCATCCCAGGATGAAATGTCCTCTAAAAATTTTTCATTTAAGAATGAAGTGTATTCTTTCCAGGACGAGTTGCTCTCTGGAACATTTTCATCCAGGATGAAGTGTATTCATCCCGGGATGATTTTCTCTCTAGAAAAATTTTATCCAAACGAACCAATATTCATCCCAGGACGAAGTGAACTAACTCTGAAAATTAAGTGACGTTCTATATTTTTTGAGAACTGACCTATGGAATAACCGTTTATACCGGACGAACCTAGTTCGTACGGGACGATGTATGTGTACGAAGTCATTTCGCACCCATATACATTAGGTTCGTTTCCAACGCATTTAAGTAAAATCATCCAGGATGATCCACGATCGTGAGGGATGATCCAATTCGTATTGACTTGAATATTTGCAATTTTTGGATGGTTTTTTGTGTCTTTTTTATAAATAGTCCAATCTCAACAGCCACTTAATCTTTTTGTCCACTAATCTACGTGCCTATTGAATGTAGAGTCAAGGAGAGATTGTGAGAGAGTGTTTGAAGGAGATTTCTTGTCATTGGAGCGTTAAGGTTTCACTTGGTACTCAAAGGTAAAAGTCTTTACTCTTGGTTTGTGATTACTTCACTCTTTTCTCTCTTCCTTCTTAAATTCTTATGAAGAAGATCTATTAAGGAGATCCAATTCTCTGCCGACACTTGAAGAGTGTGGACAGCCGAGGGTTCTCTGCCCACACTAGAACAGTGGGAAAGGACGAAGGGTTCTCTGCCCACACTAGGAGTGTGTGAAAGGACGAAGGGTTCTCTGCCCAAACTAGGAGAGTGTGAAAGGATGAGGGTTCACTGCCTATACTAGGAGAGTGTGAAAGGATGAAGGGTTCTCTGCCCACACTAGGAGAGTGTGAAAAGATGACAGTTCTGTACCAACACTGGGATAGTGTAAAAGGATGACGGTTCTCTGCCTACACTGGGGATAGTGTAAAAGGATGACGGATCTCTACCAACACTAGGGATAGTGTAAAATGATGACGGCTTCTCTACCCTGCTGTGGGTGTAGAAGGAGAGTCACTAGTGGTATTAGTGCAATACTCGGAGGGTACCTCCGAAGAGTCGATGTAGGTCATGTTTGATCGAACCACTATAAATCTTGTCTTTTATTTTTTGTTACTTTTTATTTTGTTGATTTTTGTTTCTAAATTGTGGTTGAAAAATCTATTTCTACAAAACTCATTAAAGTTTATTTTTTGGTTTAAAAATTAAAAAGAGTGAATAATTTTTAATTACCAAATCACCCCCCTCTTGGTTAGCCGCTGGGATGTAAGCTTAGGTTTAATAACCTAATTCATAGTGATCGGGTTTCAATAGCAAGATCTGGTTATTACTTATTTCTTTTATAAGAAAGCTGGTCATGTGAAGAAAGATTATTCAAAATATACTAACTAGCTCGTCAAAAAGGTTTAACATCTGAATCTTCTTTGTTCTGAAGTTAATTTTGCCTTAGTATCAAATCATATTTGGTGGATAAGTACAGGTGAAACTACTCAGATAAGTGTTACTAAGCAAGGTTGTCTAAGCAGCATTGTGCCAACTAATGTTGAAAGATTCATCTATGTGGCAAATGGTAATAAAGCTCCTGTTAAAGATGTAAGATTTTATAAATTATACTTAGAATTTGGTTGTAATTTGGATTTGTTTAAGACTTTTTATGTACCTTCATTTAAACAGAATCTAATTTCTATTTCAAGTTTGGATAAATTTGGTTACTCTTATTCATTTTCAAATATAAAATTTAGTCACTTTTATTGTTAAAAAATTATTAGTATAGGTTATTTAATTGATAATATATATAAATTAGATGTTTCTGTGTCATAAATAAATGAAACTTTGCATATTAATCATTTTGGTACAAAGGAAAAATTAACTGATGAGATTTCCTTTATGTTATGGCACAAGCATTTAGGATGTATTTCTAAACAAATAATTGAAAGGCTTGGGTCATATGAAATTCTTGATTTCCTTAATTATACTGATTTTAAAATTTGTATTGAATAAATTAAAAAAAAGAAATGAATTTTAAGAAATTATGTGCCAAAAAAGATTTTAAATGTCTTAGAATTTAAACATATTGATATTTGTGGCCCATTCCATACAGCTTCTTGGAATGGTCAACAATACCTTATTACTTTCATAGACGATTATTCTCATTATGGGTACTTATACTTAATACATGAAAAATTAGAATCTTTGTATGGATTTAACATCTTTAAAGCTAAAGTTGAAAATTAACTTGGTAAGAATATTAAAGGTATCAAATCTGACCATGATGGTGAATATAGTGGTAGATATGATGGATTAGGTGAATACACCTAGGCCCTTTTGTGAGATATTTAGCAGAATATGCCGTTGTTCCTCAATATAATATATTAGAGACTCCAAGTCAAAATGGTATAGCTGAGAGACGAAACAAAATCTTAAAGGATTTGGTTAGAAGTATGATTAGTCATTCTTCTTTACCATAATCACTTTGGTGAGAAGCCTTAAAGACTGTTGTTTATATTCTTAATAGAGTTTCAAGCAAAGAAGTAACTAAAACTCCATATGAGTTATGGAGTGAACAAAATCCTAGTAATAGGCATTTTCATATCTAGAGATGTCCAGTTAAGCTAAGCCTTAGAAGCCTAATAAAAGAAAATTGGACTCAAGAATTGTTAGCTGCTATTTTGTTGGATAGTTTAAAAGGTTAAGAGGTTTTATATTTTATGATTCTAAATAAATATTTTTTTGAGACAAGAAATTTTAAATTTATTAAGTATATTAAATATGGTGGGAGTGAAAAACTCAAAGATTTTGATTTTAAGGAGGAATAAATTACTATTCCTACTATTTCAATTAAAAATAATTAGGTAATAATGCCTTATATTATTTAGATTATAAATCTAGGTAGTCAAAATAATCTTGAATTATCTCCCATTCATATAGAAGGATAACAACAACCTCAAACTAAATTGCCATTTAGGAGATCCACAAGTGAAATGAGAATAATAATTTCAAATGATTATATTGTATATCTCTAAGAGCAGGAGTTTGATATGGGATTATAAGATGATCCAATCTCATTCAGTCTGGTCAAATTTTTGCTCTAATTCCTAAAATTGGATAGAAGCCATAGAAGATGAGATGAAATTAATTAAAGACAATGATGTTTGGGATCTTTTTAAATTGCCAGAAGGAGCAAAGTCAATTGGTTATAAATGGATTTTTAAGACCAAAAGTGATGCAATATGCAATATTGAAAGATATAATACATATCTAGTTGTAAAAGGTTTTACTTAGAAGGAAGGCATTGATTATAAATAGACTCTCTCCAATTTCTTCAAAAGACTCTTTTAGAATCATGGTGGCACTTATAGCTCATTAAAATTTAGTGTTACACCAGAGATATAAAGACTACATTCTTAATGGATACATTAAGAAAACTTTGTATATAATGAAACCAAAAAATTTTCAATATTCTAATTCAAAATATATGGTGTGCAAATTAAAGAAATCCATCTATGGTTTAAAGTAGGCATCCTCTCAATGGTACAAGAAATTTGATCAAGTGATTTCTTCATTTTTTTTAAAGAAAAAACTATTGATTAATGCATTTATCATAAGGTCAATGGGAGTAAATTTATTATCTTAGTGTTATATGTCGATGATATTATATTTACAAGCAGTTATATCAATTTATTGCATGAAACTAAGAGTTTTCTTTTAAATAAATTTGAAATGCATCTTTTGTTATGGGTATATAAATTCATCGGAATCACTCCCGAGGTATACTTGGGTTATCACAAACAGCCTATATTGATAAAGTTCTTGATTTGGCATGAAAGATTTTGCACAAGGGGATACACCCATTGCAAAAGGAGATACATTTAGTTTGCTTCAATGACCAAGAAATGAAGTTGAAAAGCAAGAGATGGATAAGATTCCCTCTGCATCGGTAGTAGAGAGTCTTATGTATGCTCAAGTTTATATGCATCCTAATATTATGTTTATTGTTGGAATGCTTGGTAGATATTTAAGTAACCTAGGAGTAGATCACGACTAGCCATTGCGCTCTGCTCTTATTCTAGGGTTCACATCTCTGCGCGTCTCTATTCCTTCTCCTGGTTGGTTTCTTTCACTTTTTTAAGTTTTTCATTCTTTTGGTTTTCTCCTTGGTGTTTTGGTTGCTTGGTTTTAAGGTTTTCCGTTTGTTTTTAGGAAGGGGGAGTTGATGTCTTAGATGTCATCCATCCCAGTTTCTTCTTAAGTCCCTGGCAGTAAGACCCATTTTTTTAAGGATGTCTTGGCGGGTTGTTCTCCTTCATTTTCCTCTAGGGTTCAATTTCTGCACTCTTCATTTAAGGGTTTTCATGACCTAATGATTGAGGATTCATTTGTTTTGCAACTTGCCGCGCCTTTTGTGTTCATGTTGGTTTGTAAATTTGTTCTTTGTCATCCTAATTTGGATGTGATTCATAAGTTCTTTCTTAGCCTTAAACTCTATGGTTCCTTCAATGTTGGTCTGTTGGATCCTCATCATATTGCTATACAACTTACTAACTTGGATTATAGTCATATTTTCTCTCAGAGATCTTATTATATTTAAGCTTATCAAATGAAGTTACTCAAATGGACACCGGATTTTGATGTGCTTAAGGAATCTCCCATTGCACCTGTTGTGGATCACCTTCTTGAATTTACAGTTTCACTTTTTTTATTCATAAATTATTTTTGGATTGGCCTCAGTGTTTGGTAGACCCTTACAAACTAAGCTATTGCTTCCTTATCTCGACCCTCGGTCGCTTGGGTTTTAGTTGAGTTAGATGTTTCTTAGAAGCATCCTAATGAGATATGGCTTGGTTCAGAATTATATGGTTATTTTCAAAAGGTGGAGATTAAAAACCTACCTTTCTTTTGTTCTAATTTTAAGATGCATGGCCATGGGATTAATGAATGCTTTTGATTTCATCCTAATCTTCGTAAGGAGAAAGTCTCATCTAAAGTGTTACATGAAAATGACAATCATGTAGGGAATGAGGAAAATTTGGTTCAAGTGGGGAAGATAAATGTCTCTATTTTGCAGGATATGGTGGTACATAATACTTCTCATGTGATTGAGGACCCTATTTCTAAGGTCCTTGAGGCTAATGATACTATTAATCTTTTTACCTCTATACCACACGATGTTTCTAATATTTATATTGATCTTATTGTGGGGTTTGATATTATTAAGCAAAGATTAGATAGTATTACATCTCCTAATATTGTTCCTATTTCTGAGAATATTACTTTTATTTCAAATAAAAAACTTGACTTATATGGATTCAATAATGGTTCCTAATATCTCTACTAATTTGGTTTCTAATTCTCTTATTATTGCGATTCAGAACAAAGATCAAGTGATCTAAGTGGATGGTGGACTTGATAAAGGGAAATCGGTTGTGATGGATGATGGCAGGAGAGGTAAGAAACCAGAAACTATTGTTTTAAATTCTCCTCGTGACACCTGCTCGCATACTTTCCATTAATATGTGTTTTTATGTTTAATTCTATCATTTGGAATGTTAGAGGCATTGGTTCTTCTTCTTCTTCTGAGGTGAGAGTTAAGAATTCATGCCGTATCTTTATTATATGTTTTCGTGTCTTACTTGAACCTCTCATTTCCTCTGATAAGTTACATAATACTACAATGTTTTTGGGTTTTATGCATGCTTTATCCAAAGTAGCTAATAAAATTTGGTTCTTTTGGAAATATTTTGTTCGGGTTGATGTCAATGGTGATTTTTCTCAAGTTCTTCACAATAATATTGAAAGTTCTAACATGCAATGTTGTGCCTCCTTTATTTATGCTACTTCTTCTCTTTATACTAGAAAGATTTTATTGGACCAGATTATTCAATTTCATAGTATTTGAAATCTTCCCTGGCTATTTGTGAGAGATTTCAATACCATTGCTTTTTTGTCTGAGCGTATAGGGGGCTCTCTCCCTATTTATATTTATATAGAGGATCTCAATAACATGATCATGGATTATAACATTATTAATATTGGTTTTTCTGGTGATAAGTTTACATGGCATCATGGGCATTTATTGCAAATCTTAGATAGGGTTTTATTTAATAACTATTAGTTAAACTCTTTTGATTCTACTAATGTTGAGCATCTTAGCAGGACAATTTCTGATCATTCTCTTATTCTTATTAAAATTAAACCTAATAGGAGGGATTTTTCTCCGCACTTTAGATTCCAAAACATTTGACTTCTTCATGATTCCTTTATGGATTTAGCTATGAATAATTGGCATGCTCCTTTACACCCAGATAATTCTATTTTTGATATAAGAAGATTGTGGTTTAAATTAAAAGGCTTAAGTTTGTTTTAAATTGGTGGAATCATAATGTATTTAAGAATATTTTTCTAACATTTTAATTGAAGAAGATAAAGTATCTTTTCAGGAGAATCAATGCTAATTGGTTCCTTCTGAGGCTAACGTGTCTTTTGAAAGAGGCTAAAGATAGCCTTTGCAAATTGCATGATCAGGAGGAAAGTTTTTGGAAACAAAATGGGCCTGTCAAACATCTAGTTGAAGGAAATAGTAATACAAAGTACATTCATTCTTGAGTTAGAATGAAGTGCTATATTAATTACATTCATAAAATTAATCGACCTGATGGATATGTTTCTAAGGATAGTGTTGAAATTGCTAATCTGGCTGTGTTACACTTTCTGAATCATCTGAACAAAAATTTCCACCCTGATGTTCTTGATAATCCTAATATTATTCCTTCTTTGATTTCTCTTTATGGTAATGTTTTAATCTATAAATATCCCTCTTTAAAGGAAGTTAAAGAAATTGTCATTGCTATGAGTGGTGAGTCGATTGCTGGTCTTGATGGTTTCACGGCTAAGTATTTTTCAAAAACTTGGCGTATTATTAGTAATGATATTTTTTCTGCCATTATTGATTTTTTAAAGGTAATACTATCCCTAGGTTTTTCACTTCTATTTCTATTGTGCTTATTCCTAAGAGTACTTATTCTACTTGGAATGATTTTAGGCCCATTAGTCTGTGCTCCTTTTTTAAAAATTTATCTCTAAAATTTTGATGAATCGTTTAATGCTTCTTTTTCCTAAAATTATTTCCCCCTCATAAACGGGTTTTGTTAAAGGGCGTGCTATTCTGATAACATCCTTTTGGCTCAAGAATTTTGCCAAGATTTGAATATTAAATCTAGAGGTGGGAACATGATTTTGAAACTTGACATTGCTAAGGCCTATGATAATATTAATTTGAAGTTTCTTTATGAGATTTTGAAGTTATTTGATTTTGGTTTCAATCTTATTAATCACATTAATCTTTGCATTGAAAGTCCTTACTTTTCCATCATTATCAAGGGTAAAGCTAGTGGTTTTGTAAGGCTTCTCATGGTCTTAGATATGGGGATCCTCTCTCTCCGGATCTCTTTTTTTTTATGTGGAGTATCTTTCTAGGGGACTTATTTATTTATTTGATATTTCTGAATCTTTATTTTAGAACTTTAGGTGGGTTTCACATTTCTCACTTAGGCTTTGCTGATGATTTTATAATCTTTACAAATGCTTATTTCAATAGGATTCAAAGACTTTTAAATTTCTTTAATCAAGTTGAATCTGTTAATGGCCTGGCCTTGAATAAAATAAGTAAAGTGTGTTTTTATTACTTATAAAAAAGTTTCTTTGGAGCTTATTGGGTTCCCTAAGATTTTAACTAGTTTCAGCCATGCTTGCTTGTCTTTAAAGTATCTTGGTGTTCTGCTCTATAAGGGTAGAAACGTTTCCACCCTCTTTGATGATTTAATTTTGGTTGTTCAAAATAGACTTCTATATTGGGATTCCAATTTTTTAAGCTTTGGTGGTAGGTTAACTCTAATTAAAAATATTCTTTATTCTATATCTGTTTATAGTTTTCAAACCTTGTTGCCCTCTCAAACTGTTTCTAACAGGATTGAAAGGATGATTAATTAGTTTTTTTGGAGAGGTGATAGCTCAAATTTTAAAATTCATTGGTCTTCTTGGGATAAATGTTGTGCATATTGGATGAAGGGGCTTTGGGTTGTAAGACTCTGAAGGATCTGGCATTTTCTTTTTCTTTTAAGTTATGGTATAATTTTCATGCCAATTTGAGCCTTTGCGCTAAGTTTATAAATGTTAAATACCGTGGTGTGAAGCATCCAATATCGTGTTCTTATAGTAAAGGTAACTCTAAAGTGTGGCAACATCTTTGCAAAGTGAAGTGGTTTGTTGAGCCGATTATTAGTTGAGGCCTCAGTTGTGGTAATATTTTCTTCTGGCAGGATCATTAGATTGGGGGCCAATCCATTAAGTCTATTTTTAATACTACATCTATCACTTCTGTCAAAGTTAATTGCATTTTTTAATGAGTATGGTTGAGATGTTAATAAAATCTCTAATATTTTGCCTAATTTTCTTATTCAAAAAACTTTATAGATTCGTTTCAATTTAAATTGTCTTGATGTTCAGATGTGTGCTTTATCTAAAGATGGTAAATTTAGAATAACGGATGCTTAGCATTCTTTTCATACGAAGCCAGAGGCCCTTAAGAATTTTAATATGATTTGGCATAAAAGTATCCCTTCTATGGTTTTTATTTTTTGTTTGGCATACTTTACATAAGTTTATTCCTACTGATGATAGTTTGAGCAAACATGACTTTATCTTTCCTTCTAAATGCCAATATGGTCATCATTTGGATAATATGCATCATGTGCTTGTCTGTGTGGTCAAAGTTTTGATGTACTTTGATGATATCTTGTATTTAAACTATTTTAATGCTAAGGCTTCTATTTACTCTACTCGTAACTATTGGTTTGATTAGTCCAGAGGTCATATCAGGAACATTATTCCTTCGCTTTGGTTTTAAGGGTTGGATAGAAATAATTCCCATTTCAATGGGGTGGCCTTGAATTATAATAGAATTATTTAGGGAGTTAAAGATAAGATTGTGGCCATATTCTCTGCTAAATTACTATTGGATATGAATTTTAAAAATTATGTTAATGTTGTGATAGATTTGGGTATTGAGTTGGTTGTAGATGGTTCCATTAATGCCCCTAAGTGTACCTCTTGCATTAAACCTCCAGTTAATTTATTTAACCTTAATGTAGAAGCTTTTAAAATTATTACTAGGGTGGGTTGTGGTGGTATCATCAGAGGTGCTAATGGTAAAGGCATTGTGGGCTTTGCTGGTCCCATTCACACCTTTGATGTTCATGAGGCTATCAACTTTATGATCCTGTATTAGTTAACACTATATTTTTCTCTCGACTTCAAAAATATTGTGCTTGAGTTTGGCTCTCACCATTGCTATCAAGTTTCTTCTTTGAGATAGGATATTATTTGTCCTGCTGCAGTATTTTACATGAGGAGGGATATTAATTAGTGGTTAACTATGCTCAACTGCTCCTTTTTTATTATTTAGGCAGATGGGAATGGTTGTGATCTTGGTATTACCAAGTGGGCTGTGACTTGGAGTCCTTAGAGAATATTATTGTTCCTAGTCTTCCTCTTCATATTAGAGGTCCGTTAAACTTTGATGAGATTAGTTTTCCTTATCTTTTTCATTAATTTTATTGGTGTTGGTTCTTATTGGTTATTGCCTGGTGGTTGCAATTTATTCGTTTCCATCTGGGTTGGTGGGTTTCTCCTAGTGGGTTGCTTTCTAAGCCTTTTTATTTAGTTTCAGGAAGTCCCTACCATGCTTGTGAGGGTACACTCTATGCTTGGGTGCATTTCCCTTTATATTCTTGGCCGGAGCTATGGGTTTTTTTATTGTGGTTGTTCCAAGGTGGTTATCTGGTTGTTACTTTGGCTTTACATTGGTTTCATTATGTTTGGTGATGCTTCTTGATGTAATCTTTTGGTTTATTGGAGGGTTTTGCTCAGTTCTCGGGGTGCTGTTATTTTGGTGGTTGGGTTGGTGTTTTTCAGTTGGTTGATCTTTGTGTTTTGGTTGAGGGTCTTTTATTTGATTGCTTTGTTAGGATCTGGGTTGCTTCATGTGTTATTGGCCTCTAGTTGTTGTTTTTATGTTACTATTTGTTTACTCTTAAGGGGTTATTGCATACTCCTGGGGACTCTTTTTGCTGGGGTTACTTAGTGGATTTCTTTTGCTTGCATGATCACTGCTTTGGGAAAACCTTCCCGTCTACTGGCCTTCTCCTTGGTGATCAAGTTTTTATGGTCTATTTTTACTTGTGTTACTATTTCTGTGGTTGTTTAGTTGGGGTTTTGTGCTGCTGGCTTGGTTCTTGCTTGACTATGAATTCAATATGAATGGAATTTTGGACTACTCTTGGCAATTATAACTATTGTATTTTCCTTATATGCTTTTATCTTGGCCATATCACTTTTTGGCTATGTTTTGTTTTTCATTTTCCATCTTTTTCAAGTGAGTATATTGATCACATCTCGAAAGGGAACCTGGATTGGGTTGCTATTTTTTGGATCTCTGATCTTTTTTGGGTGCCCATTCTTGTGCACCGCAGCATGTTCCTAGGTTTTCTTATACCTTTTGTTAGTAGGGACCTCAAGCTCATAGGTCTTTTTGATTTTCTTTTTGTAGCTCTTTCGAGCAGTAGTGAGCTTGAGGTCACTTTAAGGACCTTGTACTAATTTTTTTATGTTAACGTGTAGGTCCCACGGTGGATTTCCCCTAAAAAGAAAATGGTAACCCAAGAATAGATCATTGGAATGTAGTAAAAAGGGTTATGAGGTATCTAAAAAGGACAAGATATTTCTTGCTCACATATTAGAGAACCGATCATTTAGATATCACGGGGTATTCTGACTTTGATTTTGCTAGTTGCCATAGTAGTAGAAGATCCACTTTAGGCTATTTGTTGGAAATGTATCAAGTAAACACTTAGAGCTTCTTCAACAATGGATGTTGAGTTTTTAGCTTGTTATGAGTCTTCAAAGCAGGGAATATGGTCACAAAATTTTATCACAGGTCTACTATTGTTGATGGCATTGAGAGAACATTAAAAATAAATTGTGATAATAAAGCAATTGAGTTATATTCTAAGAACAACAAGAGCTCATCAAAATCAAAGCACATTGAGATAAAGTTTCTTGTTATGAAAAAAGGGATCAGAGTTCTAAAATTTCTATTGAACATATTAGTACAAACTTTATAATTACAGACCCACTTACAAAAGGATCACCACCTAAAGTATTTCATGAGTATGTGGCTCATATAGGTTTAATTTGTTTTAATGATATGCTAGCTTAGTGGGAGTTTATTTGTATTGTTCATTTATTATGAACTTATTTTCTAATCAGACTAAAGTATTTTTGTTTTAGTGATTTAAAACTCCAAAATAAAGTTATTTAATTTCAATTGCAGTTTAATTTAAAGTATTGATTTTAGGTTATAACTCTTTTGAGTTATAAAATTGTATCAGTTGAAAATAGTCATGATTTGATATCAGATTATATGAAATTTTCATGCTACATATTGATGCTTGATCTATGTTGTTAATTATATTAATATAGTGATCATTGATGGGTCTTGTTATGAAGAATGTAACAAATATCGCTTTGATTCTATATTGATATGATTCATGGACTAGATTGTCTAGAGATGTTATTTTATAAAGATAGCAAATATTGAGCTCTTATGGTTATTTTATAATAATTATATGTTTATATATGTGGCCCAAGTGGGAGATTGTTTGGAAATTTCAATATGTGGGCCCATATACTTATATATATAAATAAAGTTTTATATATTAAAAAACTATCTAAAATTAAGACAATTAAATTTGTGATCTATTTATGTATTTGAATTATTATTTGGCTTATGTAGCATCTCAATTTAATTAGTATATAACTAATTTGTTTAGGAGCCTTGCATTTATGTTATTTTAATGATGGGCTAAAATAAAATATTTAAAGTTAAAATAAAAAATGGTTGCGGTCCCCAGTTTAAGCAGTTAATTTATCATTTCCCTCACTTCTTATCTTGAGTGAAAAGAAGGGGTCTCTTGCTCTCTCAGAGAATACCTCTTCCAACATTGAAGACAAAAAACCTTGATTATATATTTAAATGGATTCAGGTAAGCTTCGGATAATTTTTTCTCGATGATTTGTTATGTCTTTCGAAGACGATCAAAGTACTTTTTCTATCTCCATTAAATCCTAACATGCACCACTTTCTTTTACATTTAAAATCTGCTACTTTTACATAACACAATTCATATTTTTAACGTATAATAAGACTTCAATTCTACTTAACTACTTTGATAATTGATCTTGTTTTAAGCAATTAGCATCTTTAAATGTTCCACTACATATGTACTGTAGTAAGTTCAGGCACCTTTGTAAGAATTAATCTTAATTACTAATCACTAACAAATCATCTCATATCCACCATTAATCTATTACAGATATTTTCTTTAGTTTAGTTTTCATCTACAACATTTTGTATATTTATATGCTTAACCTCCACCATGTAATGTTATTAATACATAATGAATTGCTTCATTTTTAAAACTTCTCCAAATGCTCTTCGGCATTCATCTCAAAAATTAATTTCTTAATATAACCATGAAAGACAACATATTGATTAAATATCTTTCACCATCAAATCCTTGGTTCGCAATATAGCTGCTGTTGTGTCACACATAGACCATGTAGACATCATTCTATATGTTCTTAATTTATAGACATCAACATATAAAGCTTTCAAGACAGCTATCCAAACCAAACACACGCCCATCAGCATGTATGACATTTTTTCTTTGTTCTGCAATGATGAAATCAATACCAACAATGATCATTTTAAAGACCTCACTCCAATCAAATAGTAGCTCTTGCTGCTATCTATGGTACAACTAAAGAAGATATCTGTAAGATTAGGACTTGAGAAGCTTTTGAAACAAAAAATAAAGTGATGAAAAACTTATCCAAAGACCTTTAAATTTAATGAAACACAACCTATCATACAATATGAAATTGAGATCATACGTACAATTACAAAATCGTTTGGGACAAAAATAATTTTGTACATACGAATAGATACAACCAAAAATAAAACCACATTTCATTAAATGCCATTTTTGAGGCATCCTTTCATACAAACTTTTAGACCATAAGATCATACAAACAAAAATGCGTTTCATCCGAGATGATCAGAATATAAAAGACCATTTAATGATAGTTAGGTTCATCCCTCATAGAAACTGAGAACATGATAGAATATAAGAAATGCAATTTTTTAAGTACAATCTGTAATCAATAAGTGAACTTAATTGGAAAACCATCCCCACTATTATAAATGAAACATCACATGTCATACATCATGATGACATCATCATATATATTATGAAATACCATGAAAACTAAGTTTCATGCTCTCACTTCAGAGACTTGTCATGTACATGCAACAAAATTCATGCAGGGTAAAAACAAATTTCATACAGCACAAACATAATACTTAAAAATCAAGTCATTATAAACAGAAAAGCTCATCAAACAAAGTGACATGCTTCTAATAAAATCAAAAATAAAATAAGCACACAACTAAAAAAAGATAAAATAAACAAGAAACTAACAAACCAACAAAAACAAAATACAAACATACAATTACACAAAAAATCAAGTTTGCACAATTTTCAACTTAAGCATTAAGATCAATCACTCCTAATTTGGTCTTTAAAGTGCTAAATGTGTCAAAAGCCAATGGTTTTGTTGAAATGTTTGTAAGTTGATTTTCTCTAGCAATGTCATGCAATTCAATTTCTCCCTTAGCTACATGGTCTTTAATGAAGTAATGACTTATATCTATATGCTTAGTTTTAGAATGTTGAATAGTATTCTTTAAAATGCATATGGAACTAATATTATCACAAAAAATTGGAATTGTGTTAATAGTTAATCTTAATTAAATTAATTATTATTTTAACCAAAATACTTGTGCCACATAAATACCTAATATAATATATTCTACTTCAGTAGTAGATAGGGATACTAAATTCTATTTCCTACTGGGGCAAGAAATAATAGAGTTTCCTATAAATTGACAAGTTGCATATATACTTTTCCGATCAACCCAACATCCTGCAAAATTTTAATCAAAATATTCCATAATTTCAAAAGAAGAGCTATTCTTAGGTTGACATGTCCATAAGTTTTGAGTTCCCAAAAGATATCTAAGAATTATTTTAACTGCTATCAAATGTGATTTCTTTAGATCATTATAAAATCTAGCACACCAACAAATACTAAACATGATATCTAGTCTTCTAGTAGCCAAGTAAAGCAATGATCCAATAATTCCTCTAAATTTATTTTTATTAATAGATTTTCCCTTAGGATCGTTATCTAACTACACTAAGGAACTCATTAGTGTAGTCACTTGCTTAGTATTATTCATTTCATATTTCTTGAGGATGTCCTTATTATACTTCAACTGACTAAGAAAAGTTCATTCCTCGTTTTTCTTTATACTAAAACAAAGAAAATAACACAAATCTCTCATAAACCTCATCTCAAATTCACAACTCATTATTTAAAAAAAAAATATCACAAATATTTTTATTTGTATATCCAAATAAGATATCATCAATTTATATTTGAATAATGAGTATGTTATCTCCTATCCTTTTCAAAAAGAGAGTAGTGTCCACACTTCCTTTCACAAATGATATCTCTAATAGGAAAGTGCTTTATCTCTCATTCGAGGACCTAGGTGCCAGTTTTAGTCCATAAAATACCTTTTTTAATTTAAGGACATAATTAGGGATTTTAGAATTCTCAAAACCTAGAGGTTGCTCAATATAAAAATCCTCTTATATCACGCCATTCAGAAAGGCACTCTTAACATTCATTTGATACAATTTAAAACCAATAAAATAGGTAAAGGTTAATAAAACACTTAGTCCTTCAAGTCTTGCTACAAGGGTAAAAGTTTCTTCAAAATCAATCCCTTCTATTTAATTATACCCTTTGGCCACTAATCATGCATTATTTCTAATCATAACTCTTGAATCATTCATTTTATTTTTGAACACCCACTTAGTTCCAACAACACTTTGGACCTTAGGCCTTTCAATCATTTTTGAAATAATATTTCTTACAAATTGATTCAATTCTTCATGCATGGCCAAAATCCAAAATTTATCAGAAAGTGTTTGATTTATATTAGTGGTTTAATCAAGTATATAAAGGTATAATATTTTACTTCTTTGCTAAGTCCATACCTAATCCTAACACCTTTACTAGGTTCACCTCAAATCAATTTCTTATGGTGATTCTTAGAAAATCTCCATTCTTTAGGCAAAGGATTTTTTTTCCAACATCTTCTTTCAAATTTGTCTTTTTAATTCCTTTGGAGATATTTTTATATGATCTTCTTCCAATCATGGCTCTTCCAAATTGCCTGATTCATCAAACACAATATGTGTGGTCTTCTCAACTACCAAAGTTCTCTTATTAAAAACTCTATAGGATCTGCCAACACTAGAATATCCAAGAAAAATTCGTTCATCAGATTTTGGATCAAGTTTTCTTAAAGGAGTTTTACCATTATTGTGAATGAACACCTTGCATCCAAAAACATGCAAATGTGAAAGATTAGGTGGTCTACCCTTAAGAAGTTTATATGGCATCTTATTCAATTTTAATCTAATGTTCACCCTATTAAGAATATAACAAGTTATACTAATTGCTTCAGCCCAAAAATATTTTGGAAGTGAGCATTGTGCCAACATGGCTCTAACGGCTTCAATTAATGTTCTATTCTTTCTTTATACTATGTCATTCTACTGAGGGGTCCTAGGTGCTGCAAAATTGCGATCAATTCCTTTCTTTTTACAAAAACCTTCACATTTTGTCATTTTCAAATTCACCTCCAATATCACTTTGAATTTATAAAATCTCGCACCCTAATTTCATCTGATTCCAAGTGTAAAAATTTCTAAATTCTTCAGTTGATTCACTCTTATGAAATAAAAATTTGACCCATGCAAATCTTAAAAAGTAATCAACTATAACAAATGCAAATACTTTACCTCGTAGACTTATATTGTTAACTGGTCCAAAAAGATCCTTAATAGAATGAAAAGAGGACTTTACCTATTTTCCAAATAGACATGATTTGCACAGGTGATCCTTAGTAAAGTTCAGTTTGGGTATTCCTCTAACCAGTTCTCTTTGGGTAATTTTCCTAAAATTTTTTATGCTCGTGACACAAAGTCTCTTACGCCATAACCATAATTCTATTTTTTTTTTAAGATTTGGAAGAAATTTTATTAAAAGTAAATAAGATTAGAAACTAAGAAAAGGATCACTTTCTTCTTTTAGCAAGCAACAAAAGGAGGAATAGAACCCCAACTACAGCTATTCCAAACAAAATTGCTACAATGAGCAATGTTAACACACATATTATCTAGCTTATTACAATCTCTGCCCATTCTACTAAAAATGACATTCTTGAATTCTTTGAGGAAATCAATCTCGTCCATCCCATTTGTAATGAACATCTTGGTTGGATCTCTATTAAGTTTATGAAGAAAAATAATGACATTTGCATTATCACCTTCAACAATTACTCCATAATGCAGCATCTAATCTTGTAGAATGACCTTTAAAGTTTGAATAGCTAATAGTTCCAACCGAGCAACGTCACATTGCAATCCCTTGAAACCAAAAGCCAAAAGAAATCTTCCTTTAAAGTCTCTGAATACTCGACCTAAAGTAGCCTCATACGAAAGAAATAAAGAAGCATCTACATTTAGTTTGAGCGAACCGGGTGGGGGGGTGGTGCAAACACTTAATGAACAGCCTATTAGGCTGATTAATACCCAGTAGCCCAATTTAAGAGCTCCTTTTTCAATAAAAGAAGCAAGAGAAATAGTTTGAGTAGCTATATATAAGCAAGGGTCTTCCTTTTCTCCAAGAACATGTTTACATCTCTATTTCCAATTTAGGAAAACCAAAGTGCAATAGAGTTTTACAAGAAGAGAATTCTTACCAGCATTTCTTTCCAACCACATGCAGCAATCCTTTAAAGAAGCAAATACTGGCAGCAAGAAATCCCAACCATTAATAATTTGGATTGCTTGAATCAATTTGGAGCGTCCTACCCCCACATGGTTGATGTTTTTCGCTATAAGCAGCCCATAGGACAACCATAATCTATTCTTAATCTTTTGATCAACAAAAAACCAAATGTTGGGATCGCTTCATGAAAAATTCACCACTAAAAATTTTCCACTCATGGCATAATCTTGAGTTTTCTAAGCCAATTCCAATAGTATATCTTCGCATTAGATAACTTGAAGAAATAAGTTTTGAAATAGTAGAAGAAAGTGTTTTTCCTATCTAAAAATGAATCAGCTCCAAATTATCTTTCATAAGATTAGAACAAACCTAAATTTGAGAGATTATATTTACCAAATTTTCTCCTAAGTATTCAATTCTTCTAAATTAGATCTTCCATAAATAATGAATTTATCAAGTTCCGTATCATCCATCAAATGGACCGAAACAAAAGTTGGCTACCTAATAAGGCATTTATCCATCAACCAAACATCCTTGAGCACATTGATTGATTTCCCATCTTTCACCTTCCTTTTAAAAATTGGAGCAATAACCTTACACCCTTTCAACAAAATCTTCCAAACTGAAGAAACACCTTTCTTAGCTTGGGTATTCCAATTACACATCCCATAGTTAGCAACCAAAACTTGATACAATAAAGAAGAAGATCCACTAAGAAATTTCCAAGCAAATTTAGCTCTTGAAGGAACAACTTTATTCACGTAAGAGTGAAGGTCACGGCCACCCAATTTAGCAGGCAAATAAAGAACATTCCAGCTCACATAATGAATTCCCAAACTACCATCCTATTATGCCATATAAAATTCCTGCACATTCTATCCAACTCTGAAAGTATGCTCAAAGGAATGAGAGAGTGAGTACTATGAAAGGAAGGAAGAGAAAATAACAGATTTCACTAAAGTCAACTTTCATGGCAATGAAATATATTTTTTGCTCCATGTTTGAAGTTTACCCAATGACTTTGAAGAAGAAAATTGAAATCATCAACTCCAAGCCTCCTTAATGAAATCTTCGCTCCCAAATAAATCATCTTTTTAACCACTCTTAAATCCATTAACCATGATATGACTTTTTTTTCTTCCTCTCCTTCATTGAATTTCTAAATAAAACTACAGATTTATCAAAATTTAAATTCTGCCCCGTCCATCTGCAATACTCTAATAAGATGTCATTGACCTTCTTAACCATTTAAAGAGAAGCATAAAAAAAGATTGCAATATCATCAACATAGAGTAAATGTGCGATATTAGGAACATTTGAATGAATTTTGATACCAATATCACTTCGTTTAAGAGTCAATTAGTTTAAATGCAATTGAGAACAAAGAATAAAAAGAAACGAGGATAGAGGGCAACCTTGCCTAAATCCACATAGAGCCTTGATCCAATTTGAATATGTTCCATTAACAAAAATAAAAAATGAAGGGAATTACACACATTCCATAATCAAATTAGAAAATTTGTTAGGAAAACCAAAGTAATGAAGAACTTGTTTCAAAGTTTCCCACCCCATACTATCATAAGCCTACTCTCTATCAATCTTAAAACAAACCAAACATCTTCTTTATTTAGAAAATCTTAATTTGTGGAAGATCTCTTGAGCCAACAACCTATGTTCCGACATAGAACAAAATATGCTTGTTCTATCAAAATTAATTTTGGAATCACATTTAGCATTCTAATCAAAAGAAGTTTTTCCACAATCTTGTAAATATATTTACATAAGCTTATAGGTCATAAATTGCAGGGGTTAAAGGATTTTCTACCTTTGGAATTAACCCCACTAAGGTCATTTTACACTTTTCATCTATAATTCCAGATGAGAAAAATGATAAATAGCATTCCACATATCTTTTTTAATAATATTCTAGTAAATGTTAAAGAAAGAATAAGAGATTCCATCATTACCTGGCGATTTAAATCCTCCAAGCTGGTTAAGCACTCCCAAAACTTCCTCCCAAGAGATTTCCGCGTCCAAAAATGTTCTATCTTCATCATTCAGCATATTCAAGGGTGGCTATCTGCCACCTAATGAACACTCTCTATGCCTCCATTTATTGCTAAAGTAATCCAGAAATACTTCTTCAAATTTCTTTGGATCTTCTACCATATCTCCAAACCAATCTTTAATTATATATTCAAATAAGAATTCCTCCTAGCACTTGCAAAAGAGTGGAAAAACCTGGAATTTATATCACCTTCCTCTAGACATCTCACCTTTGAACATTGTCTCCACCAAGTATTAAATCTTGCTAAGGTATAATTGAGTTCTTTCACATTTGATCTGAGAGTGACCAACTTCTCCTCCAAAAGAAAACCTTCATAGCCTCCACTAACTGTAGTTCAAATATTTCTTCTTTAAGATGATCTTTCAATGAATTAAGATCTTGAAGCTTGGCTTTACTCTAGAAAAATAAAGCTCTCAACACCCTTCTAGATTAATGTAAAGGACTTCTAAATGGCCTCCAACAGCTTTCCAAGACCATGCTTTGGCCACAACATCATATGAAGCATGGTATGAAGCCCATGAATCTTCAGATCTGGTAATCTTCTTCACTTTGAAATTATTTTTCAACAAATTAACCAAAATTAAGCAATGGTCAGAATCCACCCTTGCAAGATGTTTCACCACCACCCATTAAGAAACTTCAATTGCCTTAGAGTTCAGAAAGCATCAATCTAACCTCTCCAAGATACGAACCCCATTCGTCTTATTATTACAACAAGTGAACCTTGGCCCTATAAAGACAACATCATGATAATCATTATTGTTAAGCAAAGATTTCATCTACTTAGGAACTTGGGAGAAATAGAATCTTCTCCCACCCCGTTTGTCTCAATTCTCCAGCAAACATTTGAAGTCCCAACCCACTACTGAAGGTAAGTCCTTGGAGGAATATTGTTCTACTTTCCTCCATAATTCTCTTCTTTTAACAATGTCATTTCTCCCATACATAGTAGATATATGCCAAACACCCTTGTTATGAACATCAAGATTCCCAATAATACCTTGTGAAAAAGACACCGAGACATTAAAAGAAGACACCTTTGAGTTCCATAAAATAAGAATTCCTCTTGATAAACCTTCAGCGAGAACATAAAAAAGCCACAATCCACTCCAACAAACTTATATACTCCCTTCCTATCTATGGAAGAAAGCTTGGTTTCGAACAACCCAACAAAAAAAAAAAACATTAAACTCCTTCACAAACACCATTAGATTTTGAGAAGCATGATTTTTCTTCACTCCTTTACAATTCCAAAAAGCGATTGAAGCCATTAATTAATTTGAGGGGTAGCTGTCCCCTCAACTTTTTTCTTCTGTAATTCATTTCTTCTATTCTTAGATATTTTAATAGGACCTAGACTTTATAATTCTTTAGCCAATGGCCTTTTAGCAGAAGATGAGCTTCCTTTATTTGCATCAACCCCTTCTAAGCATTTTGCATCGGATTCCTTAGAAATTATCTTTTTTTTTTTGAAGGAAATGCATCACATTACATTAAAACCAAAAAAGGGAAGCTAAGTACAAGTAATGAAAGGACACATTCCTCCATGATTAAGCCTAACAACAAGGTAGGAATGCTATCAAAAGAAAAGCTATAAAAAAAGATACTACTCTCCAATGCCATAGTAGCACAACAATTTGCTACTTTATTACAACTTCTATAAGCATGGAGGAATACAACTTTATTAAAATCATTCAAAAAACATAAATTCTTGTGTGGCCAATTATCCACATTCTACTTATTCTTCTTTAAAAAATTTTGAATGAATTTGATAATATTGATATTATCACTCTCTATGATTAGCCCTTTACATTCCAACATCCAGCTCCTCAAATAATCCCTAACCGTGAGGACTGCTTCTAGCTCAAGATGACCAATATTCCAATGATTTCCATTCTTTCCAAAGGCACTAATAAACCATCCTTTGTAGTCACGGAAAACTCCTCCAATGCCAACCAGATTAGAGCTTGTCAAAGATGCATCTACATTAACCTTAATCCATTCTTTCAGTGGAGGGTACCAATTTCTTTGAGACTCCCTAAGGAGATTAGTACCCCAGCTAGAGAGAAACAGACCAGATTTGGAAACTGCAAAAACAGGGCATTAGAAGCAATAATAGAGCATGGCAGAGAAGACTTACCATGCTTGATATCATTTCGGTTCTTCCAAGAGTAATACACAATAGAGCAATACAAACGAACAATCCCAGAATTCTTGGTAGACATCTTCTTTAGATCCTTTAAACAGCAATCCAGTGAATGAAATACAGGATAAAAATACCCCTCCCTCAGCTTCATAATGATTTCAAATAAATACTTACAATGCACCATATTGTGCTCATAAGTTTCATTAACTTGGCATCCTCTAGACAAAGAGCATTATTTGAAAATATTCGGTTCATGAGGAACATATTAGTAGGAATAGCTGATTTACCCAACCTCCACCATAATATTTCATTTTTCTTATTCATCTTCAAATTCTTCACCCAGCTGAAATACTCCACATTCTCCAAATTGCATCTGTTGAGCCACATATGTTCATACACCAAGGTAGACACAGTCTTTCCCGAGCACATCTTCATCAACTCCATCTAGTCATCCTCACCATGCTCAATTGGAATTTGTGTAATTATGGAAATAAGGTCTGAATGAAATTCCCTTTGTAACAAATCAGAATTCCACATACCATTGGTTAATATCAACTGCTGCACATTCATACCATCTAGGAAATTGCAATTAGCAAAAGTCGGCCAGCGATTAATACACCAATCAAGCAGCCATGTGTCATTTAAAATACTGATTTTATCTCCTCTACCCACCTTCCAACGAACCGCCATCTTCAGATTACTCCCACCATCCAACAGAATTTTGCAAGCATTTGAATTGATGTTCCTTTGAGCTCCATTCATCACATTATCCCCATACTTATTCTTCATAACACGGTGAAGCAAAGAATAAGGCTTTTGAATATAATTCCATGTCACTTTGGATCTTAAAGACCCAATTCTATGTAGAGGAGAATGCAAGCCCAACCCTCCCAAACACCTTGGTTTGCAAATATCACTCCAAACAATATAGGGCATCCCCTTGGTTCCATTAGTATTATTCCAAATAAAGCTTCTACACAATTTTTCCAGCTCATGTAATAACCTCTTAGGTACCAAAGATTGAGTAATTAAAAAGTTAGTCATAGAAAGCAAAGAACTTTCAATGAGAATCAATTTACCTCCCAAAGATAAAGACTTCCTACTCCAAGCATTAAGTCTATCCATGGCATTGCTTAAAATCTCTTGGTAATCAGCCATCTTAATTCTATCAAGTGATATTTTCACTCCCAAGTACTTTATTTCCTTCACTATCTTGAAACCAAGAACCCTGGCAATCCTCTTCTTCATATGATAACTGACCACCTTGCCGAACAACTGCTGAGATTTACTAACTTTATTTTTTTTCCTAGTCCACATACAAAACTTCTCCACAATGGTCTTCATAACTCTAGCAAGATCAACAGATGCATGAGAAAAAATGAGAGCGTCATCTGCATAAAGCAAATGCGTGATCTTCGGTCCTCTACTTGAAATTTGAATGCCAAGACTCTTCCCCCTTTGCTCTTGTGAATTTGTAACAAAGCACATGATGAATAAATATGGTGAAAGTGGACATCCCTGACGGAATCCACTCTGGGCATTAATCCATTCAGAATTCTTCTCGTTGATAATAACGAAAAATCTCACATCTACAACACATTCTAAGAGAAGATTAGAGAAAACAATAGGAAAACCATACCATCTTAAAATATGCCGAAGAGTTGTCCATCCCATGCTATCATATGCTTGCTCCATATCAAGCTTTACATCCATCAACCCCTTCTTGTTCTTTGAGAGTTTGAACATATGGAAAATCTCTTGAGCTAACAAACAATGTTTAGCAATGGATCTTCCATGGATGAAGGTAGCTTGCTCTTCAGAAATCATCTTAGAAATACCCCTCTTCAATCTGTTAACTAACATAGTAGCAACTTCTTATAATTGGTTTGACATAGGCTAATCGTCCTAAAATTAGAAAGAGTCAAGGGATTCTTAATCTTAGGAATTAAGACAATCATGGTGTCTTTCCATTCCTTATTCATATGACTGGAATTAAAGAAACTTCTTACAGTATTCCATAGAGTTTCCCATACAATGTTCCAATAACTCTTGTAGAAGGAGGAAGTTATGCCATCCAAACCAGGAGCCTTGTTATTCCCTTGCTGAAAAACCAAAATCTGCAGCTCATTCACAGTAAATTCAGCATTAAAACATATCCATACCCTCAACAGTTAACTTCTGATTTTCCATAACTAATGGCCAGCCCGTTACCTCACACTCCCTATGCTTCCATTTCTTCTCAAAGAAGCTTGTGAAAACCATCTCAATTTGATCCTCCTCCTCATGCAGCTTATTTGCTTTGTCTTTGATTTGAAAAATATGATTTCCATTCCTTCTAGCCGTGGCAAAGCTATGAAAAAGTTTGGAATTTGCATCACCTTCCTCATGCCACCTATGCTTAGCTCTTTGGTTCCACCAAGTAGAAAGTCTTCTCAAAGTAACATTTAGTTCTTGTACTTTGTTTCTAAGTTCAAAAAGGTCTTCAGTAGACCAATTAATATTCAATGCTTCCTTATTTTGTAAATCAAGGATCTCCTTCTTCAATTTCTCTTTTAACACATTCAGGTCTTTGCATTTGTTTTTGCTCCAAAAAAATAAAGCTTTCAAGGTACGATTAAGCATCCTTTGTAAAATCATATATTCATCACCAACATCATTCTTCTTCCAAGAATGATAGACAATGCTCTTAGCCACAGGATAAGATCTCCAGGTATCTTCAAACTTAATGCTCTTCGACTTAAACCGCATCCTTTCATCCATCTTAATCACAATAGGACGTTGATCAGACGTCATCCTAGCCAGATGTCTGTTCACTATCAAAAGAAGCTTCTGCATAGCCACCGAATTATACATCTGTCCAATCTTTCCAATATCCGAGAATTACCCTCTTTGTTGCTACACCACATGAATCTTGGCCCAATACTACCAATATCAAGAAAATCTTAAGTCACCATGAAGCTTTTCAGTTCTCTAGGTTCTTTAGAAAATAAGAGCCTCTTACCTCCTCTCTTCTCATCCTTATTTAAAATGCAATTAAAGTCCCCCCCTATAATAGAAGGAGTAGAGTTCTCCATGCACTTTTCCAACTGATTCCAAAGGTCACTCCTCTCCTTGCAACAACGACTGCCATAAACAACAGCAATCTTCCAAATTCCCAAGCTAGGAACCGAGAGATTACCAATAATCACCTTTGAAGAAGTTTCACAAACTTCAAATGACACCAACTTTACCTTCGAAAGTACCAAAATACCTCCAGAAGTCCCAACAGTAGGTTGGTGAAAATAATCCAAATCATTCCCCATAAGACAATCAACCTCCCTTCTATCAATGCAAGATAACTTAGTTTCCATATGCCCAATAAAGAAGACATCTTCATCTCTAACCATTTCCTTAAGATACAAGGAAGCCTCCTTCTTCCTTGCTCCCCTGTAGTTCCAAAAAAGAATTGAAGACATAATTTAAAATGGTATAGAGGATCTCTCCCCACTACTGGGGTTCAACCTTCCATTCATCTTCTTCTTTTTTTGATAATCACTCTCAATAGGTCCCAATGATTTCAATTCCTTGGCTAGCTTAACCTTTACATCACCACTATTAGAATTCAGTGCAATATGACTCACCTTTGAATCAATTTTTTTCGGGCCTTTGTCCACCAGTTTAATGTTACTTATAGAGTTCCCTAGAATTTATCCTCCCTCTTTCTCAACCAAAACAACAAACCGATTTGATGATTGAACACAAATCTCTGCTTCAGCAACCTTTTATGAGTTTGGATCCTTCCCTGGAACTTCACCTGTTATATCACCATTAAAATCAGCCTTTGCTCTCAATTGGATTTCCTCTGACTGCATAACCTGCTGGTTATCAGAAACTCTATGCTCTGGCTTACTCCCATTATCCTTTACACCTTTATTATTGGCAATGTCTCTTCTAAACCGTCTATTTTTGAATTGGACATGAAACCAGGGGCCATACTCAGTACTAACCACAAAGTTTTTACTAACATGTCCAGTCAATTTACCTTGCCCGTTATCTGCATCCATCTTCTTCAATGTTTGATCATTCATCACTAGAGTCACATTATCTGGACATATCTTCTTGTCATTGCCTACTCTTCCGCATTGATAACACAGAAGATCAATTTTTTCATATTCCACCCGTTGGAAAAACCTCCCAGCAGAACCTTCAACCCACGCACCATTCAAAAGTTTTTCCTCCAAATCAATCCTTACACAAACACAGGCAAATTCATGTTTACTCCAACATAATGTATTACCATCCACATACATTGGTGATCCAAAGCAAGAAGCAATTCTTCCTATGCTGTCTTCATCCCAACAATACAACTGTAGGCAAGGCAATCTAATCCACACAGGGGCAGAGATACCTTTAAATGAATTCGGATCAAATGCAGGATTCCATCTATCCATACCAACGATGAGTCCATTCACATACCAAGGCCCTCTATTCAGAATTTCATCTACCACCTCACCCGAATTGAACGAACATAGAATCCAGTCCAATCCAATAGAAGTTAAATGAAATTTGCCGTAATTGTTCCACTGTCTTCTCAGTTTTGAACTGCAAACTAGAAATGGCACACTATTCCCCAGTACTTTAAGTACAATCAAATTCTTCAATACTTTAGAATTCTCTGCCTCCCTCTCCGCATTCAACTTGACCGCCACACCATCCTCAGAAAATTCCATATGGTCTCTGTCGAACGTAATCTTGATAGGCTTCGGTTTCGACCAAGCCTCGACAACTTCACCAATTCCTTTCAACGAATCATCCTTCCGATTTTCCAAAGAAATAGAGCCATCCTCAATACTCCGCCCTTTTTGTACGTCAAGAACCTCAGAAAAATTTCTCACTCGTAAAACCAAATTCTCAGAAGCCGAAGATTCAATATTCATCAAACCTGAAATGCATTTGTCATTCATCTTCTTCTGCGCATCCAACTCATCTACCACCACGTTCTTCCCCTTGCCATCAATATGTTCTGTACAAAACAAAGGCTTAAAACCTTCTCTAATCACAATTCCAGATGATCCTCTATCATTGGATCAAAGAGGGCCAAATGATCGTGGAGCGATCATCGAAACCGGCAGGAAGACGCCGGCAAACCACCGGCGCAAGCACCATCGATCGCGGAAAACTCGTGAGAGTTTCCCATTTCAAAACATGTATTGATACTTTTCCCAACTTATTCCACATCACCCTCCTTACATTCCATAGAAGTAAAATGAACAAGCACTTCACCACCATCAACCAGCACACTAAACTTGTTTACATAATGAGTACAAGTAGGAGAAGATGACTTACAACTCGTGAATTCTACAGGAATAACCACATCATCTGTTGCATCAGATAACATCACAGAGCTTCTAGTATTGATCAACTTCTCAACCTTTAGTAAATTATTAGCTTATGTTGTGTCCTCCAAATCATTTTTTTAAGAACCATACCCAAAGAAACCTTACTAGACCCATTCACCTTAGTTAATTTGGCTGGAGTAGCAACATTCCTCTGTCTCATAGCATTCTTCAAGTTCACTTTCCAATAATTAATATGAATCCAAGGTCCATATGTATGGTTCAATTTAGAATGACCATCAATACCAACAACCTCTTTAATATTTGGCTTTTCACCATTTTCCTGAACATTAACTTCATCAATATTTGAGTATTTAGGAGATAAATCTTGAACTTGACTTGAGCTTTTTACTACTCTGATGACTAATTCTTCCACATTTATAGCTAAAATTTAATATTCATTCATATTCTATATTTTGAAAAAAACCTCCCAAAGCTTCCTTCAACCGATACACCTAAAGGAAGCTATTTATCCAACTGAATATGTATATAAACTCTAGAAAACTTCCTACTCCCCCATTAGAATGTATTACCATCTAATATATAATGGTTTTCTATGTGTTAAACAAACATACATATATTCTCTTCATCCCAATATTGCAATGGCAAATTTGGCTTCCTGATCAAAATAGGAGCAGTTAGGCCCTTTAGTGATCTTAGAGAAAAACTCAACAACCATCTATATATACCATTGATGTTGCCATTCACATACCAAGGTCCTTCAGACAGAACTACTTCTACATCTTCCGATTCATTGAAATGACAGAGGACCCAACCCATTGCTAACAAAGTTAAATTAAATTTGCCAAAGCTAGCCCACTGTCTATGCAATTCACTACTAATCACATGAAGAGGGATGTTATCGCCAAATATATTTACCACAACTAACCATTGTAGCTTCAAAATATTTTCCCTCTCATTAACTTTATTCATTTTAACAGCCTGTCCATCATCAGTTAAGCAATTCCCATAATCCATATTAACAATCCGGATATTAGGTTTTTTAATCCAAGCATTCAGTAAACCATATCCATCAGGTTCTTTAAAAATATGTCTAGCCATAGCATTAATTTGTTCATCCACTGGATTCAAATCACGTGAAGAACAAACAAGGACTCTATTCTGATCATCACCCAGAAGATTAATCACCTTAGACACCACATCCTTAAAATAAAACTTAGAAATATGACCTCCTTCAGGCTTTCAAATATCAGAAACCTGAATAGGGATAAGATTGCCTTCTAAATCATCAATAAGTTGAAAATCTTTGTTCATATTTATCACAATGTTCCTAAGGATTACATTTGAATTTTCAAATTTGTTGACAAACAAATTCTCATATCCGACATCATGATCAAGTGATTTCAAAGGTGACATTACAACATACATAAATTTGCGAGGTGTTTTGCAATCAGACTCATTCAAATTACCATTACCCTTGCCTTCAACAAAAAAAAATTATTGGAAACAATACCAGCATTATCCTTTACCAGTAAATGACAATTAGAAATCCTCTTACAAACTTAAACAACATCTTGATTTAAGCCAGCATGTGACAACTAAAATTTCCTCTATTTTGAACAACCAAACTATCATTAGAATGTGTATCATAATCGACACCATCGTTGATGGCTGGCGGCATCTGCCGCCACCCACTAGAAATTTGCAAAAAAAAAAAAAAAAAAAAAAAAACAAGGAATGAAAATTTTGAAGTGGGAGTTTTCTCTCTTTATAAGAGACCTCTCTCTAGCTCTCACTTTAACAAAGGGGTTCATTCAAATAGCCATAACCATTATTCATCAGAAATTATTTTGAGACAAAAGGCATTAGAAGATTTAATACAATTTAAATCAAGCATGTACATATTTTTTTACTCTAATTTCATATAAAACATAAATTCCATTTTGGCTTATTACGTAATTAGCGGGAAATTTTTTAACACTATAGCATTTATCACATAGCTGACTAATACTCAATAGTTTATGATTTAAGTGTTCTACCAATAAGACATTTTCAATGAAAAAATTATTCAAATCTTCAATCATACATATGCCTACCACTTTCCTAGTGGTATTGTCTCTCAATGTAACCTTGCCTCCATTCCTAGCATCCAACGATAAAAATTATATTGTATTTCCATTCTTATGCTTCGAAGATCCACTGTCTAGGTACTAAATGCTCTCACGAGATCTTGTATTAAAGCATTTCTATAAGATAATCAAATGTTAGTCTTGGGAACCCAAACAAGTTTGGATTCTCCTCTTGGAAAATAATCTTGATGCATATTTGATGTGATTTATTGTATGCATCTTAGTTCTCAACACTAAATGAGTATTACTATGAACAGTACAAGCATATGAGATATTCACAATTAATCTTGAAGAAAAATATTTCACTATAGGAAAAAGATTTATCATTCTACACGTATTAAATTATCTTTTCCTAGGTTGTGATATTTTAGGCTTCTGATCAAGATTGAAAAGTTGTTCAAGTGTTGGTGGTATCCTATTTTCTTCTTTTTTTTTGAAAATTTCAAATGGTATTAGATAAGATAATTAAGTACAAGAATAAAATGGTCACATTCCTCCTTTAACAAACTAAGAAAAGATGAAGGAATGTTTCTAAAAAAACACTATAAAAACGAAAACTATTTTCTAAAGGCAAAGTAGCACATAAATCTGCTACTTTGTTAGAATCTATTAACATGATGAAAAATGACCCTATTAAAATCATTAAGAAATAATAGCTTTTTTTAGCCCAGTTTTCCAATTGCCACATTGATTTTTTCATTGATTCTTGGATGAATTTGATAAGGTTGAGATTATTACTTTCAATTATTACTCCTTTGCTATCCATCATCTAACTTTGAATAAACTCCCTTATTGCTACAACTGCCTCCAATTCGAGTTGTGCCTCATCCTAGTGAATTATTTTCTTCCCAAAAGAAAGAATAAGTCTTCCTTTGTTGTCTCTAAATACTACTCCAATCCCAGCTAGATTAGAAGTCAAAATCAAAGCATCCACATTAACTTTAATCTTATCTAGCAGTGGTGGGTGCTAAGCATTCTGACACTCCCTAGGGAGATCAACACCCCAGCTATCTAGCATTGGACATGATTGTATCATGGCTATAAACATGACATTGGATGCAACCACCAAACTAGACATAGCAGGCTTACCATGTTTTACTTCATTTCAGTTTTTCTAGGATAAGAAAACTGCTGCACAATACATCTTTACTGTGTTAGAATAATAAAAAGAAAGATACCTAAATTCCTACAAGCAGGTTTCCAAAGATTAAAATAATAGAATAGTACAGACCCAATCTCTAAGCTTTAAAATAATCTCAGTAAGATATTTATAGTGAACCACAATATGAGCATAATTTTCTACTTCTTGGCATCCCCTGGCACAGGAGTCATCATAAAAAATTCTTCTATATTTAAGGTAAGGATTTGTTGCAATAGTATGCTTACTCAACCTCCTCAAAAACAATTCCACTCTTGGATTGAATTTCAACTTCCTTAGACATTTAGTGTTGAGTCTAGTGAATATGTTGTTAAACCTAAGTT
>NW_021319694.1:653800-694271 GCF_001605985.2 Dendrobium catenatum | reverse complement strand
GAAATTAAACTTTAATGAATTTTTATAAAAAGTTTTTTTCAACCACAAATTTTTAAAACACAAAATTAAAAGCAGAAAATAAAAAGCAGTAAAATAAAAAGACACACGATTTATAGTAGTTCGGTCTAAACCAGACCTACATCCACTCCCCCAAAGACACCCTCTGAGTATTGCACTAATACCAATAGTGTCTCTCCTTTTGCACCCACAGCAAGGCGGAGAAGCTTTTACAAACACTCTTTTCACCACTACCCGGTGAGGTAGAGAACCGTCGTCCTTTTATACTTTCCCTTGTGTTGGCAGGAACTGTCATCGTTTTACACTCTCCTAGTGTTGGCAGAGAACCCTTTTTCTTTTCACACTCTCCTAGTGTGGGAAGAGAACCCTTCCTCCTTTCACACTCTCCTAGTGTGGGCAGAGAACCCTTCATCTTTTCACACTCCCTAGTGTGGGTAGAGAACCCTTCATGTTTTCATACTATCCAAGTGTCGGCAGAGAACTGGATCTCCTTGACAGATCTCTTCCCAAGAAATCTAGAAGGAAGAATGAAAAAGAGTGAAGTAATCTCAAATCACAAGTAGGAAATCTACCTTTGAACACAATACAAGCCTTCAAGCTCCAGTGGTAAAAATCCTTCTTTGACTGCTCTCTCTCATTCTCTCCTTTACTCTTCTTCCAATAGGAACAAAGATCAATGAGCAAAAAGATTGGGTGGCAGTACAATTTGAAGTATATATACGAAAGACAAGAAGAACTGCCCAAAACTGTAAGTTTTCAATTCTGTACGCAGTGGATCGTCCTGTACGATCGTGGATCATCCTTGACGATTTTACTTAAAGTGTCAGAAATGATCATAATGTATATTGGTACGAAACGGTTATTACATAGGTCGGTTCCAAAAATTTTAAAGGACGTAACCAACTGACGTAAGTCGGTTCAGTTCATCCTGGGATGAACAGGTTTCATCTTGGGATGATTTTATACAGAGTGTTTCATCCAGGGGCAAAAATTAATTTCATTATGTACGATCGCTTACAGAGAGTTTTTTCCGGGGACAAAAATTAATTTCATCCTGTACGATCTCATACAGAGAGCTTCGTCCCGGTACGAACCATAATTTTTGTCTAGACGAACAGTGCAATGTGAGAATCCAGAGATGTTCGTTCTGGGACGAATATTAAATCTAACGATTAGGACTTAGAAATTTTCTACTTGCCTGTTCGATCCATTGCTCTTTCGAGGGGTTAATTGACATGATCGTCCCGTACAAACCAGGTTTGTCCCGTACGATCAGTTTACAAAAAGTGTTCCCCAAGAGTGTGTGTTGTGATTTTTCACTCAATTACAATCATCCCCTCTCATTTCAAAAACTTGTAATTTACAAATGAATAATTTGAAGTCTTCATTGCTTGGAGTTGATTTTCCTGAATAGTTAGTACACACTAGAGCAAAAAATAAATCTTCCAAAAAGTGTTAGGAGATATATAAAATAATACTATTTGAAATCATCAAAATAATACAAGTTGCAAGAATGTAAAACATGCAAATAGCAACTCTCTACATTTAGAATATCCATCATCATCCTCCTAGAAGTTGTCTTTTATAACTACTTCCTTAAACATTGCAGAAATAGATCTACCCAAATGTTGGAACACAACTTCCACTTGATCATCCTCTACTGTGGATCTAATAGGAATTTGCAAAGTCAACATAATAAGTTCACTATGGAAATAAATAACGTTGAAGCTCTTGCACATTCCAGCTACCATCCATGGAAAAGAATTGGTGAAGCATCACTCCGTACAAACCGACAACATCCGTAAAGGTTGGTCACATATTAAAACACTTATCTAATAGCCAAACATCATTCGCCATACTGATTTTATTATCAATTCCCACTTTTCATTTAACAACGAGTTTAAGATATTTACCACCATTTATTAGAATTTTCCATACACATGATGCACTCTTCTTGCATTACCCCTTTAAAATGTTATTACTATACCTTGCAATCGTATTCTGATGGAATAAAGAATCTGGATTTTAAATGAAATTCCATGCCAATCTTGCTCTTATTGGGCCAACTCAATGAGAAACTAAGTATACACACAAACCTCCAACATTTCTTGGTTTACATAAATCCTCCTAAGCTATATAATGCATTCCTTTTTTTTTTTCATTTGGTTTGTGCCAAATGAAATCCCTACAATATTTATCCAACTCGTGCAACAATCTCTTCGGAACAAAAGAATATGTTATCAAAATTTTTTCCAATGATAACAAAGAGGTCTTAACAAGCGTAATTCTTTCCACCATAGCTAAATGCTTATTCTCCCAAGCATTAAGCCTTTCCAATACATGAGTTATCATATTTTGGAAGTCAACCATTCACAATCTTCTCATGATGATTTTAATTCCCAAATAATGCAACTCCTTTACCACTTTAAAGCCCAGTCATCTAGCAACTTTATTCTTAACGTATTATTTAACAACCTTACCAAACATGATTTGAGACTTGTTGACATTGACCTGTTGTCTCGTCCATCCACAAAGTTTGCAACAATTGCCTTCAATGACCTTGCTAAGCTTATTGATGCTTGAGAAAATACTAATACATCATCAGCAAAGAGAAGATGTGTGATCTTATGGCTCCTTAATGACAATTGAACTCCAAATTCTTGTCCCCTTTGTTTGATTGCATTGGATAGATGTTTAGAACACATAATGAACAAATATGGTGATAATGTACACCCCTATCAAAAACCACTCTTTGCATTGATCCATTCTGAGTTGTTACCATTTAAAATGATAGAAAACCTAGCATTCATCACACATTCCATAATAAACTCCAAGAACTTTGATGGGAAACCATACCATTTTAAAATTTATTGTAAAGTTGGCCATCCCAAGCTATCATATGACTGCTCCATATCCAACTTCACCACCATAATTCCAATTTTAATATTAAAGATCCTAAACATGTTGAAGATCTCATGAGCTAATAAACAATGTTCTAGCATGGATCTACCCGGAATGAATGCCATTTATTCTTCAAAAATTATCTTGGAGATACATATTTTCAATCTATTAACCATCATGGTTGCAACAAACTTGTAGGTAGTTTGACAAAGACTTATTGTTCTATAATTGGATGGAACAACTGGATTCTTCACCTTAGGAATTAACACAATCAATGTGTCTTTCCACACCTTAAGCATAACTCCGATTTTAAATAAACATTAAATAGGTTTCCAAGTCATTTCTTTTAGAATGCTACAATAGAACTTGAGGAAAGAAGATGTAATTCCATCTACGTTAGGTGCTTTATTATTCCCCTACTGAAAAACATATTCTGTAAACTCTTCCTTGGTGAATTCAACATTCAACATTCAACATGTCAATGTTTAAAGAAGTTAGCCTCTAATTTTCATAAATCAAAGGCGAGTCACTAAGATTGCAATCTTTGGATATCCACTTCTTCTTAAAAAACTTTAGAAAAATCTCTTCTATCTGCTCAAACTCCTCCAACATATTGTTGTCCTCATCTTTAATTTATCTTACAAAGTTCCCATTCCTTCTTGCTGAAGCTAACTTGTGAAAGAACTTAGAATTGGCATCCCCTTCCTCATGCCATTTAGCCTTAGCTCTTTCATTCCACCAAGTAGATAATCTTAAAGTAACATTTAGATCATGTACCTTGCTATGAAGTATAATTAGATTTTCAAAAGTGATACTTTCTTCCATGGATTCCTACAATTGTAGCTCCAAGATTTCTTTCTTTAGATCTTCCTTCAACACACACAACTCTTTATACTTATTCTTATTCCAAAAGAGAAGTGCCTTTAGAGTTTTTCGAAAGCTTCTTATTTGAGACATCCACAAAATTACCAAAATTAGCTTTCCTCTAAGAATTTAGAACAATACTCCAAGCCGCTTGATAAGACCTCCACGTATCTTCAAATCTAATGTCATTGGCCTTGTTATGCTGCTTCTCTTCCAATTTTAAAACTATAGCATTATTATCAAATGCCACCCTTGCAAGATCTCAGATTTTTGCCAATGGAACCATTTTTTAAAGCCCTGAATTCATCAAACATCTATCAAGTCTCTCCCAAATTCTTGTGGCACCTTCCTTATTGTTACACCAAGTAAATTTTTGTCCAATAATCCCTACATCATTAAAATCATTATTAGTCATAAAAAACTTCATTTCTTTATCCCCCTTAGAGAGTTGGAACCTCTTGCCTCCTTTTTTTTTCACTTTACATAAAATGCAATTAAAATCCCCTCCCTTAATAGCTGGAATACTACCCACAACACCCTTCTCCAGCTTGTCCCACAAGATCCTTCTCTCAAGAAAAGACTTATTCCCATACATTATGATAATATTCCAAGTCCCCATAGTATAAGTAGTAAGAAGCCACTCACCATTTGCGAAGAATGCTCAATTACATCAAAAGACACAACATTTCAATTCCACACTACCAAAATCCCTCTTGCGACTCCTTCAGCAGAACGAGGAAGAAAATCCAAATCACATTCAATAATAGAATTAACATCCCTCCTATAAATATTGGTTAACTTAGTCTCCATCAAACCAATAAAAACACATCATGATCCCTCACAATCTTCCTATGATAGAGGCTTCCCTCTTCTTAGCCCCTCTATAATTCCAAAATACAAATGAAGACATTAAACACCAAAAGGGGATAAGTCCCCAACTATCTAGATCCCTTTCCCATTTCCCCTTCTCTTTTTATGCTTAGCTTCCATTGGACCCAATGCCCTCATCTCCTTAACCAATTTATTTTTAATGAAATTGACATTTAAAACATCAGTATCACCTCCTCGAGGACCATCCATAATCTTTGTTTCAGAATCTGGATAAGAGACTACATCCTTGCAATCCTTCATGATTTCCATACATTGGGAACTTCAACTTCACCATCTTTAACCTCATCAGCTAAGACATTATATTTGTTGGCCACACTAATGTCTTTTTTCTTACCAACATCTGTAATCACAACATTATATATTTTTGGGTCTTGTGGTATCCTATTTTCCTCAAGTGCTTTCAATTCCAGGTTAAAAAATAAGTTAGCACTTTTTAAAATAGCATTATCGTCTTTTAAATAGTATTATCTACTATCAAATTTATCCATAAATATTTTTAAATCATTTTCAAGTTTAGTATATAATGATTTTAATAGTTTATGCTATTTACTCAACTCATCAAATTCATCCAATAATTTCATGTGGTTGTTATCAATCAGTGTGTAATCATTCCTAAGGATTTTAAGCTCTTTTTGTAATTTTAAAAATTTTATGTTTAACTTACCAAGCATCTTTTTATATTTCATAGAGGTAGTATGAATTTTCTCAAAAACATCAAATAACTTTTCATAGGTTAACTCACGTACCTTTTCTTGATCTATCTAATCCAGCTTATCGGCCATTAAATATAAATTAATGACTTCCTCAAATTTTGTTTCTATGGAATCTGAAGCTGAATCTGCTCAAAATGCTCACTAAAATTTCTTCTCGCCCTTCTTCACTTTTCTTTTGTCATCAACCTTCTCCTTGCTTGGATTAGCTTTAAGATTAGGGCATTCATATTTTATGTGTCTAGGTTTCCTTATTTCATAACAGATTACATTATTAGAAGCCTTAGCATTTTTGTGGAACTTACCCTTATTCCACTACTATCGTCTCCTTTACTTCCTCTTAAGAAAACTTCTGAATTGCCTTGTCAATAAGGCAATGCCAACTTCATCCTAAGGCTAATACTGGTCTCTCTCTGTGTCATCCACTTTCAACATAATATTTTTCTCCTTCCACTTCTCACCTGCATCAATCTATCATTGAGTCACTCCTTGCTTGTAAGCAATTAGTGATCTAAGCAGATTGAAAATAGAATAAACATTTAAGTCCTTTGATTCTATTATAAAAATTATCTTTGCATCATAAGCGGTAAGTAAACAATGAAGAATTTTATTTACTATTTCAGCATTCATTAATTCCCTACCTAAAGCATGCAATAAGGTGACTATTTGTCTAAAAAAATATACTTGTCAAAGATTGATTCATTTAGTTTTTTGCAAAATATTTCATAATCATGTAGTGAAATATTCAATCAAGACTGTTTCACCTCATTAGTTCCCTCATATCTAATTCAAATCCAATCCATTTTTTTTTCTAATTCTATAAGTTGAGACTCGCATATAGTCTTCAGACTTAAGTACACCAAAAAAACTATTTTAATAATTAGCATTTAATTGAGCGAAGTCTTTTTGTTTTACAGTCCAATTAGTAAATGGTGTTTCAGCAATAATGCCATTTACAAGTCTAGTTGGTCTAGTTTAGCCTTCCTGTACTAAAATCTACATGTGATAACCAAGCGATTGAAGAAAAGTTGACATGCATCTTTTCCATAAATTGAAAGGGATGTTATCAAATAATGGTGGTCTAGTGATCGAATAACCTTCAGGTGTGTTATGTTTTCTAAAAGTAGTCATGATTGTTTTTAAAAAGTTATCAAAATCTTAATTTTTAAAAGTAGGCTCTTATACCACTTGTAAGCCCGAATAGGTTGTTAGACCTATTACTATTTTAAAGCATAATGAAATTTTTCTAAAACATAGAAAGACTCCCTATTCAGGTATTTTACTATACCAAAGTAACTCTCCTTTTTCTCCCACAGCAAGGTGGAGAAGCCCTTATAATTAACATCTCTTCCACCAATCCCTGGTGCAGCAGAGTACCGTCATCCGTTTTCACCCTCCTAGTGATGGTAGAGAACTGACATCTTTTAACATCCTCCTGGTCTTAGCAGAGTACCATCACACCTTTAAAAATCTTCTTTCAAGAGTCTTCAAGAAAGTTGGGAAGAATTTTGAAGAACAAGTAAGAGAAACTCACTATTGGGCAAGCTTGTGAATCCCCTCAAAATTCCCTCTTAATAAATATCTCACTCTCTAATAACTTGAAAGTCTCCAAAACACTCGCAAAAGAAATTCACTATAGAAATACTTAGGAGTCCTGTGATAGTTAGTTTTTATGACTTTATAAATGAAAGATACAAAAATCATCTAGAAAATGAAAATTTTAATTTGATCTTCAAGGATCATACAATACAATCTCACATTATATGTATTATCAATTCAAAAATTCCTCGAATGATCCTATAAGAATCAATTTTGTATTATGGTTGGCATATGTACAAATTGACATCCTTTAGTATGATGAGTTCAAAATTGAATTGATTCATCTGATATGATTATGTATAAATTGATTTCAAAATTTTGATAGAGTACTCTACAAATAAAATATCATACAGAACGATCAGTTTAACCAAAATCATGCTTCATTTGGTATTAAGATGGATGAGGTCATTTTGTACTCTAGACGTCATCTATATGAGCCCAAGTTCGCACAGTACGATTAGTTTAAAAAATTTACTTGTTCATAAAGATGAACTTGTATGCACCCATTTCGTACTCTAGACATCATCTGTACTAACCAATGATCGTATAATATGATCAATTCAAAACAATTTTGAGTTCATTATAAACAAACTTGCACGTAGTCATTTTATACTCTAGACATCATCTGAACGAATGTAACTTTGTACAGTACGAACATGACTTAGAAAATTTTTCTGGCATGATTTAATCAAATCCATTATGGAGGAACACTCAGTTCAAATCATCCCGTATGATTAGTTTTAAAAAAATATAATTTTTTACACTCCCCTATTGTGTGTGTGTGCATAGTTACCCAATTACAATCACACTCTCTCATACTCAAGAAAAAAATAAAAGTACAAACTTCAATTATAATAAACCCTAATCTAATATGTCTTGAAGTCTTCAATAGTCTAGAGTATGATTTTCCTGAAATGTTAGTACACACAAACAACACAAATAAAATTTCTAATATATGTTAAGAGAAATACTAGTCAATATAATAAGATTTTGGAATCATCAAAAACACATGATATGAAAATATAGTTAGGAGATCTAAGTTGCAACACCATTTAATTTGATCAAATTTCACAAAAATAAAGATTCCTCAATCTACATGCATTTTGTTTTTTTTTTATAATTTATAGTATGTTATTGTTATAGTCTTTCAAAACATATGGGTAAAATTATTTTAAATATTCAACAAATATTTTAGCTAGTGCGATATTTTGGTAAATTTCTAAAATTTGTTTAAATCTTGAGTAAAGCATCAAATTTTTTATTATAAAGCGTAAATTCTATATTTTGTCATGTTTTATTATTTATGCACATTTATTTGAATATACTAATAAATACTAAGAATTTTTCCATTCGACATAATTCTAAATTAGTATACAATGTTTTGTATTAACATAACTTATTCTAATTTATTTAAATGTTGATTTAGCTAAATAAATACATTAAAAAATGTTTGTGTAACAAAATGATTTGTTATTCATTGATCTTTGGGGTTATGTACAAATAAATATTAAGATATATAATGGCTTGAATAAATTAAATATGTCATCCATAGAGAGTTGTAAGGGCCTAATATTGTTTGTATGAAGTACTTGGGTTTTATAAGAGTCTGAAGATGAATATAGGAAATACTTAAGATGTCAAAGAGCTTTTGGTAAAATTGATTTTATGCACTGGCTTTCCTTAAATTATCTTCATATTACAATATTACTTATATCATTATTTTAATTTTTTATATTGACATCAGAGTTAATATATCATAATATCTCATATATTAAGAAACTAGAGTCAATATCACTTTTTTTAGCATTATTATTGAAGTTTTTATAATTATATCATGTTTTAATATTTCTAACATTTTGATAGTATAACTTGATTATTAATCTTTTTTTGGCATATTAAAAATTTATGTAGGTTCCAGGTAACCTAATATGCTGTAGACACTCATTTCTACTTTATTTAAATTTATGACTTTATGTTCAACTTATGGAAGGCGGTGTTTGGGTCGATGCTATATTAATTTAAGGCATTGTTTTAAATATGGTCATACTTGATATAAAGTAGAAAATGGCCCATAGAAGTGACCACATACATGATCTAATTTTAAAATTGAAACTCTAGGTAGATGTGGAGTTAGAGGACAACCACTTCTAGAGCTTTTAGTAAGAGATATTTGAGGAGAGGTGAAGGGAAGTGTTTTGGAAGGTAGCATGTAGGAGGTCAGAGGGAGTTTATTAATCTCAATGCAACTACTCTAGTACATGCTAAAGTGTAGAGCTCAATTTAGTAAGAGTCCAAGGATTCATTAGATGTTGTGATATATACAAATTTTATTTTTGATCAGTCATATAAAGTTCAATTTAATTTTGGAGCTAATCATTCATTCATAGCTAAGAACTATTTTATGTCAATGTATCCATTTCTTATTATATTGCAAAAGGTCTATCCAATATTTTAACTAATGAAGCTGTATGATAATAAGAAATGCATGTGATTGTGAGATTGAAATTTTTTATAAGAAATTGGAGTTTGAATTGATAGTGTTTTTATTGTTAGTGTATGATTTTAATTTTGGGATGAGAAGGTTAAATAATTAAGGAGCTCATATTGATTAGATGAAGAATATGATAACATTTTTTATAGTTGATGAGAGTATTCATTTTCAAGGAGTTAGAGGAGTGTTAACATCACCTATATCATCTCTACATATTGATAGATAATTGAGGAAGCGAGGGGATTTATAAATTTCCCATGTGAGAAACGAGGGTGTGTTTTCAAGGGTGGATGAGAAAATTCATATGGTGAAAGATTATTTTGATGTTTTCTAGGTGGATTTTGTGAGCTAATCTCTTCGTAGAGAAATGTAGTTTTATATTGAGCTATTACCTAATACATATCCTACTGCTAAAGCTCCTTAAAGAATAACACCTAAGCAGTTATAAGAGTTAAAGGTTTAGTTGCAAGGGATAATGGGTAGAGATTTTATCAAACCCAGTGTATCTTTATAGGTTCACCTATACTCTTTCTTAAGAAGGATGACACAGTGCACATGTTTGTAGATTATATAGAATTTAATATGATAGATATAACAAATAAATATTCTTTGCCAATATTTAGATACTCATATGATCAAATTAAGTATGTATCTATATTTTTATAATTAGATTCATGTTTAAAATATCAATAAATGATGGCGAAGAAGGATAATGTTAGAAAATGGTTTTTAGTACTTGTTATGGCCACTATAAGTTCTTAATTATGCCTTTTCGTGTGACTAATATTGTTGTTGTATTTATGAAGACTATCAATAAAGTGTTTAAGGCATATCTTAATATTTAATGTTTTATTATTAATGTTATATTGATATATTTGAAGACTAAGGATGCTCATGTGAGTCACTTGAGAATAATATTAGATACACTAAGACAACGTGAAATGCATGTAAAATTCTCAGACTTTAATTGAGGAGTATAGATTTCTTGGAACATATGAGTGGTTGTGGAATATTTGTAGATATTTAAATGGTGCAGTCTAGTACTAATTGGTTATGGAAATCTACTTCATCTGAAGTGCATAATTTTTATATCATTGCTAGTTATTAAAAAGAATTTATTTATAGAATGCAATGCCTTTGATTAGATTGGTATTGAAAGAAATAATATTTGAGTGGAAAAATGATTATAAGGATAATTTTTAGAGATTGAAGAGTTTCATGGTGTCACTATCTATTTTAGCAATTCCATATAGTACTAAAGAATTCTATGTGTTCAGTGATGCATCATTAAAATACATGGTTTTTGTGTTGATGGAATGTGATAAAGTAATTTCTTATGCCTCTAGATAATTAAAGTAACATGACAAGATTATCCTACTCATAATTTTGAGTTGAAGTCATTATTTTAAATTTAAGATTTGAAGGTATTATGTGTATGGAGTTAGATGTGAGATTTAGACTACTCACAAGAGTTTGAAGTATATTTATACTTTAAAGGAGTTAAATTTCAGCTAAAGATGATGGTTATAGATGATTAAGTATTATGATATTGTTATTTAATATTAGCTTAGCAAGACTAATGTTGTTATTGATTCAAAAACAAAAATAACAATAACATTAGGACTTTAACTCACTATTTTGTGTCAGCTACAAAAATCATTTTTCTCAATTGTCCTATTAAGAGACAAATTCACATTTAAATCTAATATAAAGTTCATTTTAATATGTTATAACCATGTCTTTTTAGGTTTATTTCTTGATTTCTTAGCATAAATAATATCTAAAACATTTACTCTCTTAATTGGATCATAGGAAGGCTAATGCTTTATATGAAAAATCCATCTAAGATGGCTCATCTTATTTTCCATTGTGGCTATTCCATGATTTTCACGTATATACTTGCATCGCATTCTATCTCAAAGAGTAAAGCCACTAATCCACCGAGGAATCATCATTTCTACAGCACATAACATAATTTTATGCTTCACCTTTAATGGCAAAAATTTTATACCACAAAGCCCTATAGGTATCACTACCATCTAATAAAAAATTCCCTCAAGATTGAGGGGTACCTTTTTATCACATAATAGGCTTTATGTATTCCTCAACTTCAACCATCCAACATGATTTCAATAATATCACTTTATATTTTTCCATCACTTTGAATAATATGTCCAAGATATCTAAAACATGTACACTTTTTAAAGACTTGATTACCCAAAGAAACAATCCACACACTAGATCTATTACTACTAAAATTACCCTTTATATATTTAATTTTTTATCCGCTCAAAAGAAAATATACAAACTATAAGGTTGATTTCCATACTTTAAGTATTCCTTTAAGTTCCTCTCTAATCTTATCCATAAGAAGAATACCATTATAAAAAAAACATACAGTAGGGTTACATCCTCTTCCAAATGTCAAGTTAGAGCATTTATGATTAAAATAAAAAGAAATGACCTTAAAGCTGATCCTTGATGTAATCTAGTAAATATAGAAAAAATACTCGCTGAAACCACCTTATATTTGAACACAAGTAATAATTCCTACATGCATACACTGAATGAATAGAATATAAGCTTTTATAACTCTTTTCTTCTCTAAAACTCTCTAGAGACCTTCTCTTGAAACTTTATCACATGCTCTCCATAAACCAATAAATATCATATGTAGATCCTCCATATTCTCTCTATACTTCTCCATAAACATCTTAATAAATGAATATCTTTTATAGTTGACCTACTCGACATGAATCCAAATTGATTTAAGAAATTAATAGTACCATGTTGTAACATATGATCAATACTATCTCCAATAGTTTTAATCTTTGAAAAATTAAGTTAAGTCTTCTATAACTCTCACATTCCTATAATACCTCGTTATTATTAAAAATAGGAACTAACACACTCCTCCACTCTTTAAACATCATTTTAGTCTTCAAATTAATATTTAAAGTTTAGAATGCTTAGAAATCCTTTCATCTCTTAAGCAATTTCATTATTCTATTTTAATGTATTCTGGTCCAATTGACTTTACACACATCATTTTCATTAGCACTCTCTAACTTTATTTTTATTAATATTATGATTAAATAAAAAATCTTTATTTTCATTTAGGGTACTAAGTTCTCTAAAGTTGGTCCGAAAAGTGTTGTGGCACATCCAAGAGGGAGGCGGGGAAGAGGGTGAATTGGTTATTTTGAAAACAACTTTAATGAAGGAGCAACACAATTTGTAAAATAAGTAATTTTTAAATAATAATAAAACTTTAGAGCTAAAAGTATTAAAAATAAATTTTGGGTTTTTATTTTAGTTAACAATTGTAATTATTTAAAGGAAATGTTAAAAGAAAGAATTAAAGGAAAATGTTTTTGTTATATAGAAAAATATTAAGATGGTATATTTTTAAAATATTTTCATAGGTGCAATCACAATTATCTTTTTAATCATAAAACTAAGAATAATAAACACACTGTGAAAAAACATGCAAAACTAAAAGAAGGAAAATCTATATTTTTATAGTAGTTCAACTAAGTTGACCAAAGTTCACTCTCAAAGTTCCTCCTACTTGGGAATTCCATAAGAAAATGCTCCTTTTTCCCTTAGTAAGGAAGAGAAGCCCTTCATATTTCTTAGAAGGAGAATGACCTTTATAAGCTCTTCCTTCCAAAAATCCTATACTATCTCATTCTACTTCTCGGCACTGTAGAGATGCCTCTATTCTTTTTACCTTTTATGCAGTGGAAACATCTTCACCTTTCTTCTACTCCTCACAACGTTCAAGATGTCACTCCCATAGCTTCTCCAGCTAGTCACAAGTCTTTCACCAAAGAACTTTCTCTCTAGAGCACCTCTCTTTGAGCTTTTAAACCATAACCTAGAGGATAAAGGTGTAAGACGATAAATACAATCATGTGAATTTAGTCATATAACCCTTGACTCCTGAAGGAACAACATTTCAACCTCACCTTTTCTCTCCTAAGCGGATTGGATAAACTTTCTTAAGCATGGAGAATCCCCTCTCCCTCTTCAAAGGATTCTTTCTTAGGAAAAAAATGTTTTGGTTACTCAGTTGCCTCATATGTAATCATTAAGAAAAAATTAGAATTAGCTATTTAAATTAAACCTAAATTTTTTATTTTGATAGACTAATTATATATTACAAATTGTGGTTAGTACTTTTCAATTAGTTCAACCATTTTAGAGGTTAGTTAAGATTGTATGATATAAATTGTACAATATGATTCACTAGATCATAGATCAAGTTGGATTAATAATTGTTATCCCACCAAATATTTTGTTAGATTTTGCTAGATGATTTATATCATACAGTAGGAATGTTAGTCATGATTTGATCTTAATTCAATTACTTTATTCTAAGATCAAAATTGACAATTTCTTTATTATTCAGATAGTACGATAAAGATTGTATTGTATGATTACTTAAAATTTTAAATAAATCTATTTTTAAAAAATCTCAAATTTCAAGCATGTATAAATAAAAATACCTAATAATTATATATTTTTAAGTTCATATAGTATGATTAGTTATTTTAGATATTAATTTTATTAAATTTAACAAACACTATTAAATTTCTAGAATAACTAATCATGCAATACAATTGGGATCTTACAATATAATTTGACTGAGAAACTAAGTTTTTAATTTTTATCCCCACTCCTGAGTGTGTGCTAGGTGGTCCACATGAAAATATACAAAGACTCAAGATACAGAAAATATAGACCCTTATTATAACTTTTGATGTAAGTCAATGATCCAGTGCTTGAGTTCTCTTTTTGACTTGGCTAATTATATTTATATTTGAAATAATATAGTAGAAAAAAAAATATAAAAGCAATGTATATCAAAAAGCATGATGAGTGATCTAACCAGTAATACTTGGAATCATCAAAATAATTGAAAACATAGTTAACATTTTATGATGGTAAATATTTTTTGCTTGATTTTAGATTTTTAGGTTAGCATTTTATTCTCTGCATTGTTCTCCCCCTCATTCTATGCATTTTTTATTTTTTATGGGAATTTTTAAATTCCAATGAATTTTAGATATAATATTTTTTTTGGATATTTTCTTTTTTTTATTTTAATTTTATTGTTTTCAAATTAACATAACAAAACCAAAATAAAATAAGAAAATTAACTTGGAATTAAAAATAATACAATTAATGCATACAATTATGACCAACATGTACTACTACTTCTGTTATTATCATCACAAAAGTAAAGAACAACAAAAAAGAAAAAAAATATAACAATATAAAATATAAAATAATCAAAATAGGACAAAATTAAAGTGGGTGAGGGAGTAACCTAAAGAATTGTGAAAATGACTTATGGCTCTATCAATCCCTAAACAATGCTTAGATTTTCTTTGATATAGAAATTATAAAACTCCACTTAATATATGCAAATATACCTGCTGAATCAAGTAATATTGTGATAGAGTATAGCATTGATCCCATGAGGAAGAATGTTTAAATGAAAATACTAGTCATGTTTACATAATTACAATAATCTTACTCAATAAAAATATATTTTGGTAGAAATTCAATCAGTTAATTCAAAATCAATAAAAATTTAAATGAAATAAAATTTTGAGAAATATTTTGGATTGATGGAATGTAAATAAAATATGTTTCTTAATGATTCTCTTTTATATTTATCCTATTTAGAGCATGTGCATCCCAAACCGCTTAGTCAAACATGAAGAGACAAAGGACAGAGTAAACCCTTAAGACCTCCATACTATTTTAAATTCCCATAGTTTGTCACGCTGTGCAAATCTTAAAAGAGTAAGTAAAGCATGTACTATTAAAACTGACTCATTACAACTCATATCTATAAATTTGGTGTATGTCAATCACTATGCCTATGCTTGCATCACACCATTCCAATATACCTAGTTGTGTTTACTTTCCTATTCCTAAGCTCCACATTACACCCGATATGAACTATAGATTTGGCCACTTTGAGCATTAAATGAAGAACTGGTATATTGAAAATATAATTAAATCATTGATGAAGAGAATTCAATAGTACTCCACATTCAATTTACAACATCAATCTAAAACAGGAGAATTCAGTTAGTCATGATGAACAAGTGAAGCAAACTCATTTTCATTAATTACGTAAAAGAAAGAAAGTACAAAAGATGTTCTAGTTTGGAATATTGGATAATACATCACTTTGAAGAGTTAGTAAAAAATAATAAGGCTATACCTTTAGTTTGGAAAGATATTAATAGTTAAACTAATCAATCATTCTAATTATAGCCTAATTTAAAATTATAATTTATATATTTAATCAGTAACTATTCATTGTTGAAGTGAATAAAATTTTTTTAATGATTAGATATGATGGTAGTTAAAATTATACTTTTACTAGTTCACCATCCCTTATATTAGCTCTCCCACCTTATTCTTTTTAGTTTATGTGTATGATTGTAATTTCAATCGTAAGCTTTCAATGATTCCAATTTTTGATTGTACTCCTCTTTTTATTTTGATTATTTTCTTTTTCTATTCCTTTTCATTTGAGAACTATTTTATAGTTCTTTTTCTTTTACTTTTCTGGAGTACATAAGTAATGTTTTTTAATATTAGCTTTTACTTTAGACCTTTTTACCATCTTAGTAATTTTAATGTAAAGACATGCAAAGATTATTAATTCTATTTTTTTGGTTAGCTTTGATTTCAAATTTTAATACAGTTATATATAATTTTTAATACCAATTATTCATCGATCAATTTTAAAAGTTTGTTTCATAAAGGTATAATTTTTAAATTCAAATTAAGATAATAGCTTAAATAATTGAATGAGTTTAGTATTAGTTTTTTCCAACCTATGATGAATAAACAAAATTTATTCAAACTAGGATCTAGGGTTTTATTATTATCCTAATTTTATATAATTATTAATTATCATTTTTATAAGGGTAAATTAAATAATCAGAATATAAATGTAATTGGAAGACAATAATAATTTAATCATTAAGGGAACTTACTAATATATAAATAAATACGTAAAAAAACAATACAAACATATGTTTTCATAAGAATGATAAAAGATGTTTAAAACATATGTTGAACACAAAATAATACATAACATTAAACAAAACACATATATAAGATAACTAATACTCCAGGCACCCAAAGTTCAACAATGGCTCTTAAAGCAAAAATTTTCAATTAAGTCTAAAATATAAGCCAATATTTCCCATCACTTCCTTCTCTTCTACAAAACAATAAAGTTGAAAAAAATGCACATACACATCCTAAAGAATTCTTCACTCCTCAAAATCATATGTTTTCAATCCATATCCATTAAATTTTAAGGTTTCCAAAGTTTTCTTATCGTATATCTTGATGACACCATTAATTAAAATTGTAAAGATAGTATAAGAGCCATTCCATCTGGTTTTCATTTTCACGGCAATACTTCTCCATATAATTCAATAGCATAACATCTTGCCCAGGACAAAAAAACATATAAGAAAATTCTACCATCATGCATCTTCCTCACTTATTCTAAATATTTTTTCTTATCTTCCTGCAACACCTCTTTGAATTCATTCAACTTAGTAGTAATAGTAGAGCTTTGAATGTTGAGAAGTGCAAAAGAAGCATGATTATTAGTACAACTTTTATTTTGGTTCTTTTGAGAAGAGGGTTTATTCTTGGTCCTTGCCATCACTTAGAATTCAATTTCTAAGAGACGAAAGTATGGTTCTCACTAAATGGTAAGTAATGATTGATAAGAGAACTTCATCCTAGATAGTTTTATAGATTTCATTAGGAGGGTAATTTAAATTTTTTGAAATATCTATCATTATGGCCCGTCAAAGTGTTGTTTCATTAGAAGATATGGTACCACGATACTGCTTTCTTCTCTTTCAAAGTTTTTTTTTTTTTTAAGAAAATTAAGCTAAACCTAATCTAGAGGATAGAGTTTCTTCCCTAAAAGTTGTAAGTATATAGTCTTCGGTCGGACTAGATAATGGACTAGACCTAAGGTTGAGTTGCCTCCTATGCAGTGCTAAGTTTATAGTCTTCAGTTTGACCTACCAAGATTTTCCTATTTGGTTGTGGTGAATGATTTCTACTCTTCAATTAGGTCCCATTGGTATATATTTCCTTCTCCTTAGGACTAACTTCAGTGTTGCTAGATAAATATCCTATATTCTTACTACTCACATAAATTGTAAGCTGACTTCATTGAGTTTCTAATTTTTTTATTAAAGAAAGTTTGTTTTGTAAATAAGTTCCCAATTGCATGACCATATCTTATAGTGTTGTCTTTCTAATTTAATACTTATTATTTTGATTAATTCTAGTAGGACAAGCTAGTTTTGGATTATTATAAGCTTAATTTTGAATATTCTAAATTTCTCCTTAGTTATTTTGATAAAAATTATATTGATTTTCATCATTATTATTTGACCATCTAAAATTGGGGTGATTCCTCTAACGTGGATTATATGTATTTGAATAGAAATTATTTTATCTTCCAATCAATTTTATACATTTTAATTCGTTGGATATCATTCTAATCCATTGAGCTTTTATCTTTCAAATGTAAAGATGATTTAGAATTTAAGTATAAAGTGCTCAAATTTTATTATATTATTGTAACTTCTAAAGTCAAAATGTATAAATAATCATTTTCATAGATTTCTACCACTCTCTTAGGAGTCACCCTATCACTAGGACACTAAAAAATATTTGATGTCATTCCCTTAATTAATTCATAAGCATCCTAAAAGGCTTCGATATCAAAGAACCTTGAGCTGCAACATCAATTTTGGCTCTAAGAGATCCTACCAATTCATTATAAAAGTTTGAATTACCAACCAATCAAGAAAGGCATTGTGAGGGCACTGTCTAAAGATCTCCTTTAATCTCTTCGAACTCTCATAAATAGATTCTCCTTCTAATTGAGTAAAAGAAGTAATAGCATTTTAATGTTTACCAGTCATAGAAGGTCTGAATTTTTTTCGTAGTAATATGTGGGCCAAACAATTTCCATGTGGTAATAGAGCTTGGGGGTAAAACATTCATCTACATTTTTCCTTGTCTCTTAGAGAAAATGAGAACAATTTAAGTCTAACTACAACATTACTAACACCATTATTCTTAAATATTATATGTTAGGATCTTCAATGGGAGTTCCCTCAAATTGAGAATTTTATACCATCTGAATAATTGAAAATTATAATTCAAAATTATTAACTTATATTGGAGGTATGTTTATACTCAGATGAAATTTTTCTACCATAGGGTTTTCAAAATCCTTGTAGGGTCTAGAATGATCTAAATTCTTGAACATAGTAAGCCATTTTCAATTATTTGTTCGTTCTAATTTAATAAAGGAAACAAAATATAGCAATGGTTCCCTTCTATGACTTTTAGGCATGAAACCATAATTATGAAATAAATAAAATAAAATAATAAAATTATTATGTCTAATTATATAATTGATTGAATAATATTGGTAAATTTTAAATAAAATAAAATCTTCCCTCAAAATGGTACTAAAAACTTGATGGGGTGATGGAGTAACCTAATGAAATATGAAAATGATTTATGCCTCTATTAACCTCTAAATAATACTTCAATTTTCTTTGATATAAAAATTATAAAAACCCCATTTCATATACACAAGAATACATGCTGAATTAAGTAATATAGTGATAGAGTAGAGTATCGATCCCATGAGAAAGAATGATTACTTATAAATACTAGTAGTTGTCTACTACAATTATAATAATTATCCCACATACACAATCAAAATAAGTTTTTGTGGAAATTCAATAACTTATTTTAAAATCAATAAAAAATTTAAATGAAACACTATTTGGATAAAATGTTTTATATTGAAGGAATCTAAATACAATATGTTACTTAATAATTCTCTTCTATATTAATGCTATTCAGAGCATATGCATCACTAACTGCTTAGTCAAGCGTGAAGAGACCAGGAAAGATTAAATCATTCCAACCTCAATACTACTCTAAACTCCCATGGTTTATCACCTTATAAAAATCTTAGAAGAGTAACTAAAGAATGTCATGTAAAAATCCCCTCATTATAATTCATCTCTATAAGTTTGGTATATGTTAAGCACTATACCTATGCCTGCATTATACCAATCCATATTCCTAGTTGTGCTTGTTTTCCTATTCTAAGGCTCCACATTGCACATGATATTAATTAAACATATGGCCATTCTATGAATTAAATGAAGACATGGTCTATTGAAAACATTATTAAATTATTGATGAAGAGAATATATTAGTAATAAACATTTTATTTACAACATCAATAAAGAAACTAGAGAATTTAGCTTGACATGAAGAATAAGTGGAGCAAGATCTTTTTTTAGTAATTGTATAAAAGAAAGAAATTATAAAAGAAAAGATATCACCATATGGGTTCAATGATCTCTTCTACACTCCTTAAACTTACAAAATTTCCTCACCAAATTTTGACCAAACACTCTTAAGAAGCTGATCTAGTGCTCCGTGAAATCCCTAGTTATCATATGTAAGGAAATTGAAATGAAGCACCGTGAAGAATAAAATTAACTAAGTGAATGAGCTCCCTTACTTACATTGCAAATGGAATTTTTATAGAAAATCACATAAAATGGTTTCTAGTGTCATAGCATTTAAGACACTTGAACCGCAACATCCATAAAATAAACTAACATCACAATGCTGAAGGATTTCAGACACTATGACACTTACTAGTCTGGACCCACTAATCAGTGAATTGATGCATCAGTTTTCTTATAGATCATGTCCTAAATGGTTACAACTATAGCGCAGTGGTACTGTTGATGGTTGAGCAATGTGGAATCCATGTGGCACTCTTCTTTACTTGGTAGTGCTAGTAATTGGTGCCATGAAGCTATGTAGATAGAGACAAGGCTTTGCAATTCTGACTCCTCTAATGCCACAACATTATCAAACAGAGACTAGGCACCATAATGTCCATTTTGGGCACTCTTGCGGTGTTAATGATTATTCCATAATGGTGTACTATAAGACATCACACTACTGTACCATACTTAAACATTTTGCATATTTTCCTTCACGAATACAATAAGAATAAAAAAGTTTCATTTGCTATTAAACATATAAAAGATAACATTATTTTTTTTTTAGAATAATTCTTTTGTATTAAAATGAAGAAAAAGATAACATTATTTACACTCATAAAAAACACATCACAATAGAAAGAGAAATAAAACACAACAAAGTGAAATAAATATAAACACTTATAATAGAAAAAAAACACACAACGAATACACATACCAACCAGAAATTACCGATTCACTTATATTGATAATCCCTAATCTAATCCTATCTGCAAAAAATATTTCATAACTCAATTGTATAATAAAAATATCATCCAATTAGGGTTTATTTTCTATGTATTATTTTCTTGCATCCCCTTTCATCTCATGGTCTCTAATGAAATAGTGTCTTTTGTAAATATATTTAGTGTAAGATTGTTGAATGGGGTTTTTAGTTATAAATTTCACATTAGTATGGTTCCATTTACAATAAAAAATTTAGAATCTATTACTTGAGATAAAGGACTTGGGTAACACAACTCCTTGCAATTAGATACTCAGCTTCTATGGTGGATATGGCTACTACATTTTACTTATTAATAGACTAAAAAACTAAAGATTATCCTATAAAATGGAAAGTTTCTTAGTTACTCTTTCTATCAACCTTACTTCCTATAAAATTTTAATATCAGTATCTAACTAATTCAAATACTAAACTATTCTTAGGATACTGAATACCTAAATTTTAAGTGCCTATGAGATATCTTAGAATGTTCTTGATTATGATCATGTTGGATTCCTTAAGGTTAGCCTATAACCAAGCATACAAAAAACATTAAACATGTTGTCAGACCAACTTGTAGTCAAATGAAGTAAAGGACCTATTATTCCTTTATACTTCTTTTGGTCAACTAACTTTCCATCATGATCCATGTCTAATAGAGTGGTTAGGATCATGGGTGTGCTCATGCTTTTACAGCCCTCCATATGAAATTTCTTTAAGATTTATTTATATTTATTTTTTGTCTTAGGAAGGTCCCATTTTCTCCTTTTTTAACAATGAATATAAGACAGCACGTTAACTAATTAATTGTAGTCATTTAAAATTTTCTACTCATAATGGAAGAAAAGTTTTTACATAAATTTTCATCGATAGAAAGAATGTCATCCACATAGATCTTCTAATGAGTATATCATCTCCAATTCTTTAAATAAAAAGTCTAGAATATACCTTGAACTTTACAAAAAAACTTTCCAAAAGAAGGTTACTAAGCCAATTATATTATACTTTAGGTGACTGTTTCAATCTATGTAGTGCATTTTGAGCTTATTTGTAAGGTCTTGAAAGATCGAGCACTCAAATTTTAGAGACTATTGTACATAAACATATTTTTTAATTACTCCATTCTAAAAAGTTCCTTTCACATTCATCAAATACTATTAAAATCTTTTGCATAAACAAATGCTTGAAGTACCCTGATGGCCTCTTACATATCTTCCAATGCAGGTTTTCTTCAAAATCTATCCCCTCCATTTGATTGTAATCCCTTGCAACCAACTTAACCTTATTTCTTAAAATTGATCATGAATCATTTAATATATTCTTAAATACCCACTTCGTTACAATAAAATTATAGTTAGTAGGTCTGGCTACTAAGTCCCACTTATCATTTCTAACACCTGATTTAATGCTTCTTGAATTTCTATAATCCATAATTCATAAGTACTTGTTCTACACTAGTGGGTTCTATCATAAAAAATAAAGTTTTTATAGCGAACTTCTTACCTAAGTCTATGTCTAGTTCTATTTTCTACGGACGGGTCTCCTATGATTAGCTCCATATAATGACTAGATACATATGTCAACACTCTCGCCAAGAGATCTTGAGTTTCTTTTCTATCTTTAAAGCATATATTTTGAATTCTAATGGTGATGTAACCATCTTCTTCCTCTTGTACAAGTGGAGTATCCATATAGGTCTCATTGAAAATACCATGGATTAATTCATCTATTACATGTAGGATTTTTATACTACAGAATATCCCAAAAACACTGCTTCATCATACTTTGTACAATTATGCAGCCTCATTTTATGTATAAAAAATTTGGTTCCAAAGACATGTAGGTAGGAAATGTTTGGAGTTCTACCCTTCAAGGGGATTTTAATTAATTTAGATATAATATTCACCCTATTTTGATACAAAATATATTGTGTTTACTACCTATGATAAAAAGTATTTTAGTAGTCTATATTCATATAATATAGCTCTAGTTGATTCTTCTTAGGTCCTACTCTATCTCTCTATTATGTTGTTTCAATGTGGTGTCCAAGGTGTACAAAAGTTGTGCTTTGTCAAAACCACTTGACAAAAAGATTCAAATATATCTTTTTTAATTTTTTCTCCATGGTTAGTATAGATAATGATAATTATGTACCATAATTTTCTTTGATCCACTTAGAGAAAATCTTAAACTCCTTAAATGTGTCATAATTAATAGCTATGAACTTGACCAAAGTGAACCTAGTTTAGTCATCTACAACAAAAAACCCATTTGATTTTCCTCCTAAACTTATGGTGTTAAAGGGCCCAAATAATCCCATGTGAAAATCTCAAGTGGTCTACGATTGCTAATCTCCTTATGTTAGTGAAAGAGGACTTAACTTATTTTTCTTAGCTGACATGCATCATAAAGGTGCTCCATAGTTAACTCTACTTTTGGTACTCCTCTAACATGGTCTAGTTGAGTGATCATTTTTAGTGTTCTCATGCTTTCATGACATAGTTTCCTAAGACAGAACCAATCCTCATTTTTATAATTTTTATTTATGTTTTCTTTTGAAAATTCTAGTATGGTTATTATATTGAAAATTCTAGTAAAGTAAAATTGAAAATGTGGAAAATTTCTCAGCACCAGTCTAGAGCACCAGAGCGCACAAAGCTCCACCAAATCCCCAATGTTGAAAATATGGTGCCATAGAAGATATATTCGAGAAAAATTATAATTTAATTTTGCGCCATAATGACATATCATGGAGCACCCAAGTGCTTGTAAGCACCATAGTACCAAATTTAATTCCACACCATGACACAATATCGCTAGAGTGACACAACTGCACTAAATTGCCCAGACACCACGATGGAGAATTTGGAATGATTTGGTGTGGAAACATCAAATAATTTCAAACTAGTATCGTGATGGATATAAACAACCAGTGCCATTATAATAATTAAAATTTTTATCTCTTTGGCATCAAATTTTCTTGAACTATGTTACTAGTGTCAATTTATGTATTAAATAAAAATATTTTTTTTTACCAAATTTATGAATGTTGTCCATTTGTTTTATGATCAAAATAATGTGTGAGTACTAGTAGAGTGTGTGAAGAGGGAGTGCTTAAGGTAGAGTATTCTAAAGTGTGAAAGTGTTTGTATTGCAATATAAGATTTCTTTCAAGTGACATTCCACACAACTCTTCTTTGTATTTTATTTTTATTGTATCAATGAAAATTAGTTTGAGTATTTTCAAGTTTAGGGCTGGCAAAATTCTTCATTTTGAACTTGTTATGTGTGGTAGAAAGCATGATTTTAAAATCTAAACTCAAGTTCTTAAACCTTTTAATATTGCTATTAATTGCCCCTATTCATAATTTAGTTATTTCCTCAATCATGCTTTAATTTAAAATCTATTGTGACTTATTGCCTTGGAAAACATTAAAAGAATTTAAATATAATAATATCATGCCTAGACATAAGATGATTATGATTTTTGATTCTATGAATATATAACATATATTGTAAGGTGAAAACTTTACTTTAAACTCTTATAAGCTCGATATAGATCTAAGAGGTTATCGAATCTCATTTATAACATATATTAGGAGAGTCAAATATAGGTAAACATGTCTTTCATTATCATCATCATCATTATCATTGGTTCAGAACCCTTTTATTAAATGCATCTGAACATTTAGCTAATGGAGTAGGAATTTTAGAATACTTCAATGTAATTGAATTCATAGGATAATAATAGTGATTTGAGGAGATAGTACTAGGGTAATTCTGGGATAGTTCAGTTCCCCATGGGACCAAAACTCTACTCTAAACTTTATTACCTTAATGACATATACACTTGCATTTGTTCAGCCTTCTATGCATTCTAATCATAACATATATTTTATTAAATAAAAAGAAGCTAAATGTGTTACTGTGCATCAAGTTTTTGGTGCCATTACGTGGGGTACTTTGATTATTATCACATTATTTTCTCTATATTTTTTAAAGTAGTACACAATTAAATTTTCCATTTTTATTAATTATTTTATTTTATTGTTCAATTGTATTTATTTCTTACCAATTTTTAAACTTTTTGAGCTAGTTTGTATTTATTATTGCTCTGCAGTGCATCTGCATTTATTAATATTGGTTATACATGCATAGTAGAGTTAGTAAGAAAACAAAAAAACTTATTATTTGAACTAGAGATTGAGATAACCCTTAGAAAATTTAGAAAAACAAAAATAATATTAACTTGGCTAATCCAATCAAGAGAATGTCCTACCAAGACCTCTTAAGAGTTTTCCAATATCATTGTAGAGTGTATATACCAGAGTATCCAAAGGTCAAACATCCAAGCAAATAATTTTAAACTTAAGCTCGCTATTATTTAAATTTTCCATAACTCACAGTATGGGGGAACTCCTATCGTGGGTCCCAACTTACATATACCTAGCTTCATAGATATCTATGCTACATTCAAGTAAAATAGAGTCTTTGATATTTCCGTTAGATGTTTTTACTTTCCCTTTTCTCAACCAAAAAGGGTAAATATGTGGAATTCCACACCCCCAGTATCCATCACCTCTTGGAATCATCTGGCCCACAAGTTTTAGCACCTCCATGCTTTGAATGATGTTACTTCATTTACCAAATTTGATGGAGAGTAAATTTACAAAAGATGAGAACAATTTAAAGAATTTATTAGGAAGTGTGCATGCGATGCCTTACACGATTGGTTAATTATTCATACGTTTTACAAAAAATTGGTAGGATCACTAAGATATATTATAAATGTGATTACTGGAGGGTCATTTGTGATTTCTGGAGGGTCATGGGTGTTGGACATTAATAACTTTCATTGATATTTAGATAGGGTAAATCTTAAGAAAGTTTCTAGTGTTTATGAGTCTAATGTCTTATCTATTTTAACATTCCAATTAGCAACTATTTTTAGTAAGTTAGACAATCTTGGTATTAGTTCATCCTCTAGGCCATCCATACCTCTAAAAGGTACAATCTTTAGTCCATCTAATGATTAGAAGAGTCAAGAGGTAGTGACTTTCAATGTCATTATTAGAAAAATAACCCCAACTAAAAAACCTAAAATACAGGTTGGAGGAAACACCTAAATTTCTAATGGAATAATAATAATAATAATAATAATAATAATAATAATAATAATAATAATAATAATAATAATAATAATGCTCGAAACAAATGGAATTCAAATCTACCCAACCAGGTTGGATCTTGCAAACTTCCTCAAGAGCAATTTGGAATTTCTATGCCCAATTATCCCCTTGGTTTCAATTCTAATAACCAATTTAAGGATAAGAAGTCTTCTTTAATGGATTTAGTACTACAAATGAGTACTCAACTATAGATTTAGGCTAGTTCTATTCATAATATAAAAAACTAATATGGGAAGCTAACCAATTCAATCAATAGTAGAACCCAATGAACCTTACAGAGCACAAAAGAAGTAAACCCTAAGGTAAAAATAATGAGAAATGTAAAGCCTTCCAACCTTGGAGTGGCAAGAAAAAAAGGAGGAACTAGTAGAGATTAAGAGCAACCCTTGGAGGAATCTGGGTTATAAGAATCTGTAAAGACTAAACAACGTAACGAGTAACTTAAGCCTATTAAGGAAGATTATAATCACTTTAAGAAGTTTATAGGGTGTCCACCATCACCTTTTCTTGAAAGATTGATCAAGTATAATTTGGAAAGGTAGTTTTCTAGGTTTCTAGAGGTGTCCAAGAATTATCCATCATTATCCCCTTTACAAAAGTCGTGGAATAGAAGCTTGCAGAAGTCATGTTTATATATGGCATAATTAATAAGAAGACAATAATAGGTAAATTTGAGATTATAACTCTAATAGAGGAGTGAAGTGCTATTTTATAGAAGAAACTCCCTAAAAAGCTAAAGGATCCTTTTAGCTTTCATTCCTTTGGCCATAGGTGACAAATTCTATGGAAGGGTGAATAATTCTGGTGCCTTGGTTTATTTTTAGGTGGATAGAATTATGAGAGGATTAGCATACCACAGTTGTAGTTCAGCTTGCAAGTAGATCTTTCACTTATCATAAAGGGGTTAGTAGAGGATGTGCTGATTAGGGTTGATAAATTACTTTTCCCTATAAACTTCATTAAGTTAGAGATGGAGAATGATATAGAGATAGTTTTCAGTTCAAGAATACATTTTCTTACTTGATTTGTGAAAGTATGAGATGCACTAAGAGGGGGGGGGGGGGGGGGGGGGTGAATTGGATGTTTAAAAACTTCTTTAATGAAAAGAAGTATCTTTTTATACTTTATGCAGAAGCGAATTTCATTCACAATAAAAAGATAGATAGTCAATTTCACCCTCATAGTTAATCACAATGAAAAATAAATGCGTAAATAATAAAAGAAAAAACACACCAGATTTATAGTGCTTCAGTCAAAACTTGACTGACGTCTACTGTCAAGAGGCACCCTTCGAGTATTGCACTAAACCTTTAGTGCCTCTCCTTTAGCCCCCACATCTAGGAAAAGAATCCCTTACAAAAATCACTTCCACCTTCCCCTATATGGTGGGGGAGCCAGGTCCTTTGACACCAAGAGATATTCTTCTTACCAAAACTTCCCTCAAGACAATCCGTTAATCTCATGGTATTGAGATGCAAGCTCGCCAGAGCAACTGTGTGGAATCTCCTTCACACTCCCTTGAAACCCCATCCAAGGAACTTCTTCCTCTCTCAAACTCCACCCTTTCATCTCTCCCTTTCAAGTTCTCTCTTCAAGTTTTCTCCAGAAAAATGAAGCATTAATGGATGCCAAAGTCTCTTATAAAGTTTTATGAGAAAGCTTAGTAAGAGGGCCTCAAAAAAACCCTAAACAATCACTTTAGTTGTCAAGGTTCGTACATTACCATCATAGGATTGCCCTATACAATGTACCAAAATTTATCTATTAGTATTGTACGATCACCAATTAGTACTGTACGAATAGCTTAATTTGTCTATTCATAATGTATGATGTTCCGTTAGTACTGTACAAATAGTTCAAAAAATGTAATACGATCACCAGTTAGTACTGTACGAATATTCATTTTGCTTGTTCGTACTGTATGATGTCTAGTTAGTTCTATACAAATAGTTCAAGAAAAATGCAGTTTGTATAGGACGAACCATTGGATGGCCAAAATTATCTTTTTGATCATACAATATTATCAAAATATAAAAATTAAGCCGTTTTAATTGATTAATCAAAGAATTAAATTAGGCAATATTTTAAACATCGAATAGTACAATCATGTTCATATAATACGATTAGAATAACTTTTTAAATTCAAATTTTTACCTAATTTAATAGATGTTGGGCTTTCTAATTATAACAAATCATCTAGTACAATATGGTGATCATATTATATGATTAGTTATATTTAAAAATATATTTTTAGGAAAAATAAAATATTTTAATTAATTTCTCTTACAACAGATCATACAATATGATCCAGATCGTATAGTACGATATACAGAAAAAATAAAATATTTAAAAACATTTTTTTCTCCCCCCGTGTGTGTTCACGATCACCAATCTAACATATATCATTACAAGACTTGACTCAAGAAATGAAAATTATATACTCATTTAATATAACCAATTCAAAACAATCTTGAATCTTCAAAGAAATAAAAGATTAATTAATATTATTTATTATCATCAAAAACATAAATTTGGAAGCTCAAGTTACAACAATATGGCCTTAATAAATTTCCATACAAACGAAATGACAATGAGAGCCCTGGCCAATGATGTGACAATTAAATTTCTTAGGTCAATGAAATTTCATAGAGAATAAATTGAGGAATAACTTAGAGCTAACTTAATTGAGGCTTGTGTTGATGAGTGTGTTGAGGATCTTTTGATTGATAGTGTATTGGAGGTGTCTTAAAGTGATGAGGAGGTTAGTGAGGGAGAATAAGAGTCTATCCATTTAATTGGTGAGACGCCTAGGTTAGTTAGGGAGAATTTAGAAGTTTTTGATACTTCTCCCTAGGTAGATCTTTGAGTCTATCTATTGATCTAAACTCATAACATACTTGATTATCTTCTTTCTCCTTAATTCAAACCTTCAATTGCTTAAATGGCAAGAGTTAGCAAACATAGTCATTTGACCCAAGGAATTTCTTCCTCTCCTAGCCTTCTTGATGATAATTTTTAATTTGCAGAAGATGAAGTAGCCTATTATTGATACAAAGACTCTTGAATCACCCCATCTTAACTACTGAACCAACAATCCCTAAACTATAAAGTGCTCAATCTTTTCACATAGACAACTCATCAATTCATGCTTACCCTTACTTTTCTATTTAATTATAAACTATTTTATGAATTTTTTACAAACCTAAGGATTGGTTCAACTATTCCCATTATATGATCCTATGTCTATAGGTGACCCATAAAAATAAATAAGGAGGACTTATGCGAATATCTAAAACTATTCAAAAAAGGACCTCAACCATAATAAATGGCTTTTAGGTGAGACTTTGATTAGAGTGAGGTCACTTTAACTATTAAAAGTATTATCCTAAAGTAACATTAACCTTGGTCCACTTTTTTAATAAAAATGCACATATTATATAGCATGTCCTTTAAACCTCAATCATTCCTAAAGCTCAAGATTAGTGTAAATAGTACCCCACTTCTTTCCTTGGTTACCTACTTCATTATATCTAAAACACAATTTGATGAATCCAAAATGATATTTGATTACATTCAAAATCTTACTCCTATTAGCTTTCCTTCCAACAAAAGGAAGCAAAACATTGCTCTCGGTCATGTCATTACCTACATCATGGACAAAAAAACAAATTTGTGCTCACATATCCTGCAGTTGCTGATCATTTGCCAATTCTCTACTCTAGTAATTCCTTGCACATTCTTTTTTTTTCATCATTGGGAGCATGAGCAAGAAGAAGAACCTGATTTTGATGAGGAAGAGGGAGATTAATCTGCAGCACTTACACCAGAGCCTACACTATTACCAGTGACAGTACCTACGCTAGCATACCATCCTAATCAACTTAAAGAGTTGATATAATATTGATATTGATTAGAGACGCAATGGGATAGCCTTATTCAATAGCAACAAAAAATAATATGAGGCATATATGTCTTGGTTTGTCAAATAGTTTTCATATATTTATAAGTATGTTCGGCCAATGCCGCCACCACAATCTTATCAAGTGCCTTCCTACCTTTAGAATATATATTTTGTGCTTTATGTTCTTTTTTTTTTCTTTATTTTGTAGTTTTTTCACGTGTTTCACTTTGATCCACATTTTTATCGATGTCAAAAGGGGAAGTAGTAGTTTGGTTGTCTATGTATTTTTTCATCTTTATTATGCAGTTCATTTTGTACATCTTATGTTTACAATGCATTTTTATTATGCACCTAATCTAGATCTTTATGACCTTACTAACCAACTTAAGTATGCCCTCATAGGTGAGAAATCTAATTTATCTATGATTATTTCTATAAAGTTGGGAGATGAATAGGCATGCAAGGTGATTAGGGTTTTTAGAAGCTATAAGAATGCTTTTGGTTGTATAAATATAAAAATTAATGGAATTTGTCTATCCTTATACATGTGTATGATCATGATGGAAGAAAATTCCATACCAAAAGATTAGCCCCAAAGGAGAATGAACCTAACCATGAAAGAGGTTGTAAAGAAGGAGATTCACAAGTGGATAGATGCATGAGTTATATACATGATATCTAATAGTGCCTATGTGGTCTTGTCTACCATGTCCTTATAAAAATGAGGCCTAACTATATGTCTAATAATAATAATTAGTTGATTTCTACAAGGATAGAAACTGGGTGGTGAATTTGTATTTACAGTAGGAAACTAAATATTGCCAAAAGGAAAAATTATGTTTCACTATTACTTATTGATCATATTCTAGATAGATATGTAGGGTAATCCATTTTTTTAATGGATAGTTTAGTAATTATTAGATTCCTATAGCACATAAGAAACAGGACAAGACCACCATTGCCTGTCACTATGAGTCATTCACTTTTAGAAGGGTGTGTTTTAGGTTTTGTAATGCCCCTACCACTTTTCAACATTGTATGATATCTATTTCTTGGATTTGATTTAGTAGGGCATTGAAGTTTTTAAGAATGTTTTTTTTTTTTTGGCACCACATTTGTTTCTTACCTTGATTATTTAACTATTATGTTCAAATCAGTAGTAACAAATTTGGTGTTGAACTTGGAAATGTGTTAGTTATTGTAGCCAAAGGGATAGTGGTAAGATGCATGTTATTTACTTCTATGAAAGGAATTAGGAGTTTTTTAGGACATATTGAGTTTTATAGGAGATATATTAGAGACATTTCCAATAGCATTACAAGACTTTATTTAAGACACCCATTAGAAGGTCTCCCTATTAATTGATTTATAGAAATCTCTATCACCTACATTTGGAGTCAGAACAAAAGTCATTTTTGTTGATTAAATAATTGAACTACAACCATAAAAGGAGGAAGAAAAAAAGATTGATTCATTTAAATGAGTTGAATGAGTTTAGGAGTGAAATTGTTGAAAATGTTAGTATATATTAAGAACAAATAAAAAAAATGGCACGATCATGAGATTCTTAAAAAAGAATATATCCTTATATACAGATAACTTTTATTTGATTCAAGATTAAAGTTATTTCTAGAAAAATTTTTGTCTTGGTGGTTAGGACAATTCTTTGTTGTTAAAGTTTTTTTCTTATGAGTTGTAGAAATTAGGGATGACAAGACAACCCAAATTTTGAAAGTTAATGTCCAAAGGTAGAAACCATACTTAGGAAGGGACATAAAATATTTCAGAAGCACTATTAATTTGGTTCATCCTAAATATTAATTTGGCATAATATGACTTTAAATTTTGTACTATTAGTAACCTTTAAATTTGGTGAAAAATGTGGTATTTTAGTTGATGTTGTGCAACGAATGCTAAAAAACAAGGAAAAAAATATTTGTAAGTGTTGAATCAATACAACAATACTCTAACTACCAATACTAAAACACATACAATGCCTCTGCGCTAGATCAAGAAATCATAGTGCTAGAGCCTTGAGAGAAATGTCAAATAATTTAGAACCCTGGTAGGGTAAATGTCAGTGTTCATATGTTGCATATCACCATAGCATGTGAAATCTGCATAGAAGCATCGAAGTCTTAGAAACTTAAATGATAGAGGACTGATTATAACAATGTCATAGTGCCAGGTTGCACATTAAAGCAACATAGCTATCAAATTTTCCAGCAGTTTGGTGGAGCATTTTTTGAAATGTGGATCCATGCTAATTCAACCAATATGCAAGTTAGTTCAACTAATAGATGTGTTGGGTCAACGCTGTGCCATAATGAAGTAAGTGTAATAGTGTCTAGGTGCTAGTTCATTCGATAGCATCGTAGTACCACCATTTTGCATGTCACTATGTTTGAGGGCATTCCTGCACTTATTATAAATAGTATTTTAGTTCTTTTGTTTAGGAGTTCTATCTTTTTTTAGCAGAGACCTACAATATTCATTGTAGTCTTTTTTAGAGTAATGTCTAAGGGAAGCCAAGAAAGTGAAAGATACTTCCATTGGAGATATTAGCCCATCTTGTGTAAGTAATCATATCATAAAAGGAGGAAGGAGTGCAGAGAAGTCAATTATACTATCATTGTGATGTTTTTCCTTATTGACTCTCATGTATTTTGACTTTTATGTGTAAATAAAAATGTGTTTGCTTTCAATTTTACCTATGTATCACTAATTTTTTAGCTTTGGGCTAATGATGTTAATACAATGTGAATACTAATATAGACTCATTTTTTAAATGATATTATGGATATTTTCAATATCTCTCAGTCTTTATTTAATTCATACAATGAACATTTATGTAGTTAGTATTTATTGTAATATATTATCTCAATGGAGGAATATTTGAATGGAATGTTTAAAAATCTATACATATGATGTTTAACCTTCTAGATTCTACATAGATTTAGTTATGCATATGCTCTATCAACATTAATAGTTTAGACTCTAATTCAGAAAACATTATTCATTTATGTGTATTAGTCCAAAAAATATTTTATAAATTAATATTACATCATCTTTTTATATTCACTGTAAGTGGAAGAAGTTCAAAACACTTCTTTCTTATTTAGTAGGATAAACTGGGTATATGTAGTAAATTATACTAGTTGATTGTAATTTAGAAGAAATCTTTTTTTATGGGATTGACACTGACTCAAATAATTTATTACTCGATCAACACATATAATTTCATATCTAGTGGATCATTTTAAAATCAAAGAAAACTTAAACCTTAATTAACCCAAAGACAATTTATTTCATACATGTAGTAACTATTCATGCACCCGCAAGATCACACAGTCCATTAAGCTTTTGGTCTAGTTTCCAGGGAAGTAACATGCATATTGAAATTTCTGAATATATTGTTTATACAAGTACATACTTTGACCTATTTGCATCATGCATCTTTACATCTAATATATGTATATATATATATATATATATATATAATTTTGCAAAAGTTAAAAATGTTATTTTGTTACTTATTTAGTTTTTTTCTTTTTATTTCTATTTTATTTCATTATTGTTGAATGATTAGTAGATCTAGTGAGGATCCTTTTATGTTTGATCCTGAGATAGAAATGACCCTTAAAATTTTAAAAAAAGAAAAAGAAATTTTCTTTAGTGATGTTTGAACTAATACAAGATCAGGACCATCCTAGACCTCTTAGAGATTTTTTAATATTGAGTTAACCTCATTTTTGAGTGAGGTAAATTCCCCAAATAAAATATCCAATCTCCACAAAACGATCACAGAACAACTTTCCAAACTTTAAATGCAATCCATCACTGTACATTAGCATAGTGATCATCTGATCAATCACCTTATAGTCACCTCTAATTCTCATTTTGATCATCTGATGAATCACCTTATAGTCACTAAATGATTGTTAGTGATATGATCATTTTAAAAGAATATATCCTCAAATTTGAAAGGGAAGGGAGAGAAGCTCCACAAATTAAGGAAGAAATTGGAAGAAGATTTTGAAGATTTCGGGTGACTTTGTTAGAGATGGAAGAAGGTGTCCGGTTATCCAAGGATGACCGGAACACCAAAAATTTGCTATCTACCTCGAGTCCAGTCATGTTGGATTCAAAAGGTAGACTCTCATTCAAATGAATTTCTTCTTTTTGAATTTTGGAATCTCCTCTAATCATAAAAGAGGGAGGCTTAAATGCTATGGAAAAACCTTTGCCGATTTCAGGCAAAGGGAAGGGAATAATTTCGGTTTTGAATGATAAGCCAAAATCTTTGTCGGCTATCATTGCTGGAGCAAATGATAAGGAAGCATCTTCATCCGTAGGAAGTTTTGCTGAAATTTTGAAGAAGGACATGGTTAATCCAATTACTTCTCCAAAATTGGATATCCCTAAAGTGTGGACTAAAAAACCTCACATAAAAATTAATTTCAGTGGAATACAAGATGATATTGGAGATGAAAATGTTGTCATTCTTGACAAGGAAAATGAAATCTCTAATGTTCAAACTTTGAACAATTCCTTGGTTGTTAAATTTCTTAGAAAAAATTATCCTTTTTCTAAGAATTCTTTTGAATTAAGAAAGCAATGGTCAAAATTTGGCGGATTTCATATTACTTTGCTTGGTCAAGATTGCCTCCTTTGTTCATTTCAATCTCTTGAAGCCATGGACGAAGTTCTTAACGGAGGACCTTGACTTGTAGGTGGTTTTGTGGTAGGCTTAGACAATTGGTCTCCTACCTTCTCTCCTTAATCTTTGAAAGGAATTTCTTCTCCAATTTGGGTTCGTCTTCCTCATTTGACATTACATTGTTGGGATGAATCCAATATCTCTAGAATTGTTTCTAGAATTGGAACGCCTATTTTATTGGATGGTAACATGTTTAGATGGGGCAGAAGGGAATTTGCTGGAGCTTGCATTCGAGTAAAATTGGATTCTAAACTCCCATCTGGAATTTGGGTGGAAGGGATTCATGGTAGATTTTTTCAAAAGTTCGAGTATGAAAATCTATCTTCTTTCTGCTTCAATTGTGGAAAAATCGGTCATATTGATTTTGTGTGTCCTAATTCAACACATAATCGAAATCTTATTATTAAAAAGGTCCCTTTCTATTCCCAATCTGAAATTGATAAGTTTGGGCCTTGGATGCATGTGAAGTTCAATAGAAAAAGAAGATTTATTCATGAGGAAAGGCTTCCCAAAGATGTCACAACCGTGGATAAAACAAATGATGTTTGTGTTAACATCAATAATGCTGCCTTGAGTAATGTTGAAGGAGACGTGATTACTGATGCAGATTTTTTAGATGTTTAATTGACAGCTAAGGAAGTTGTTGAAAAGGAGGAAGAAGAAGAAAGGGTTGTTTGGCAAGGAGCTCATTCTACTTATATTCTTCCTATAATTGCTGAATTAATTCAAATTCAAACCCCTCAAATGGAGGAGAATATTCTAGGAGAACAAATTCAGGATTCTCAGATTTTGAATTCTGAAGTTTGTTTGGCTGAACCCGTGGAAATGGAAGGCAATAATTTGAATTGCAACAGCAATTTGAATTCAAATTTTGAATTCAAAAGTCCTGGAATCGTGGAAGAAATTAAGGAAGGAGTTTATGATTCCGTTTCAACTCAAGTGGCTGATATCCAGGGAGCTAACTAACCTATTTGGAATAAAAAAAAAGCAATTTTTCAGGACGTAAGTGCAACTACTACAACAAAGTTGGCGGCTGTGAATGCTGATCTAGTAATTAATTCAGATTTTGATCCTGAATTAAAAAATTGTTTTAACGAATTAAGAGATATCTCCCACTATCGAATATCTCTTTAAATTTTAAAAAAACTGCTCTTAAAAACGATAATAGTCTTTTTAAGAAGAGCAAGTTTCCCGGTTCCAAACATTCATTATTTAAAAAACTTCAACCATTAGGACCGGTGAAAGATATTCCTAGAAGGAAGATGGCTAAAATCAAAATGAAGAACTGCATGAGAGGTTCTTCTTCTCTTTTATCTCATTAAAATGAAAGATGGTATTTCGGTTGTCATCAACATCGTGGAAAGAGAGTTGAAGATGGAGCATATTAACAAAAAGTTTGGATTAATGATATCATTGAATGCCGACTTGGGAGATTGGAAAAAGCTTATGAAATATCTTTCAAAGATATTCTTAAGTGATTTTTTGAATTTTTTGTTTAAATGTACTTTCATTTTTGTCTTTTATTGCTTAATTTTTTTTTTTGAGTTTGTTATTTTAAACTTTTTCTAAATGTTTATGGAATCTTTACTAAGTCTTATTCTCTAATTGGATGGGAACTCTGGGATACAAATCAACCTTGGGTTTGTTTAATACTTTTGTATCCCCTATATCTCAACAGTTTCAAAATAGGAAATAATAGGTTTCATAACATTTATAATAAGTTTAAAGAAACAAATTTATGTCCAATAAGGTCCCTTTTTCTTGTTAAAAATGGAACCATTAGCTTCCTTTTCATAGTTTGTATTAGGTTGTCTTTTCTTTTATAATTAATGCAATCTGCATTTTCTCAAAAAAAAAAAAAAAAAAAAAAAAAAAAAATCGTACAATCTATTGCAAAATAAAACTTCATTCTTTTAGTTGATGGTCATCATTTATTGTTACCTTATCATCTATTCAATCACTGATAATTATAAATGTTTAAAATTAATATGAAAATAGAAAATCTAAAACTCTTCCAAATAATTGATGAAATTAAATTCAAACCAAATCCATTGTCCAAATCCAATAAAATGTCCATAACCTATTTTTGGGCAAATTTCAATTACCTTAAAAACCAAACGAGAGACCTTGGATTCATGATTAGTCCATTACATATTTGATTAGGAATGTCTTTAAAATTTATCAACTTATAAGACTGAATAATTTGTGCCTGTGAAAAAAGTTATGGGCTATAGAAGTCAATTTTTGTTTCAATTTGATGAAGGGGGTTATCTATTCCTTAGTTCAATCAGATCTATGTAGGGAAAGAATTCTTCCTCATCTTGAAAATAGAAAACAAGTAAGAAATCCAAAGTCTATAAAGTTAACAATAGGAGTGAATCATCAAGAAGAGTCAAGAGAATTCACAAAAACAAACTATAAGTCTATTCCAACAAGTGGCTAAAGGCATAAGTCTGTGAATCATCTAATGTATAATCCAATATTTTTTCCCAAATCTATATAAATAATAAGTAAAACTATTAAAGTCTCATATCAATCCAAAGATCATCAATAACTGAGAGTTGATTATGTTGTGACTTCAGCTCATGAGTTTTATGTTTTTGATGATAACAAACATCTTTATATCTCATAGAATTTTTTATTCTATATTTGTTTGGGTGTATACTAATATTTCAGGAATACCATGCAACATCAAATAAAGAATTAGATCTTAAGATTAGGTTGAATAATGTTATGTTGTAAAGGGTATGTAATATTCATTAATGCACTTTTGATTTCTTTAGTCAAGTCCTGTAAGAGAGTATGCTTGCTTGTTAACCATGCACACACACACTCAGGGGAGTGAGATCTAGTCAAAACTAGAAGTTCAACTTTTGAATTAATCATACTGGATTATTTTGGATCAGCCAAGATGATCTTTTATGATCTTGTAAAACAACATCCAATGATAATTTACGCAAGAGTTTAAGATTAAATTTTTGTTCTAATTATCCCAGATGATCTAGATCATCCTGGACAATCAATACAAATTATGCATAAATTTATCATGTGATTAAGGGATTAATTATGGTTAAAATTTTCAATTCGATCGTCCTTGATGATATGTATATCGTACAGGATGATGTTTGCTGACATACTTGATTGTCTTAAATCATCAAAGATGAAATACGATAATTTATCTTCTAATCATCCTGAATGATCCACAAAATCATCCTGGATGATATGTATAAATTTACACTGATCATCTTGGACTATCCTAATATCATCCGAAACTATCAGGTCAAATTCTACACATAGTATTAGATGATCCTGCGATTGTCCAGTATAATTTTTGGTGAAAGAATTGAGTTTTTAGGGTTTTCAAAAGCTTTCTTTTTAAGAACATCGTACGGGACAAACCTATGATCGTCCTAGATGATAATTGGCACTGGAATTGAGTTTTAGGGTTTTCTGAAGCCCTCTTTTTAAGCACATCATACAGGATGATCCTGCGATCATCCTAGACAGTTTTTACTGCCAAGATTAATTTTTAGAGTTTTTCAAAGCCCTCTATTTAAGCTTTGTCAAGGCACTTGGTAAGTGTCTTTGGCATCCATAAAAGCTTCATTCTTTTAGAGAAAACTTGATGAGAGAACTCGAAAGGGAGAGCGGAAAGGGTGGACTTTGAGAAAGGTAGAAGATCCTTGATGGGGTTTTAAAGGGAGTGTGGAGGGGGTTTCACACGATTGCTTTGATAAGCATGCACCTTAATATCATCATATTCAAGGTTTATCTTGAGGGAAATTTTGGGAAGAAGAAGATCTCTTTTGTGTTAGATGACCCGGCTACTCTACTCCACCGTGGAAAGTTGAACTAATTTTTTAAGGGCTTCCCTGCCTAGTTGTGGGGGATAAAGTAGAGTCACTAAAGGTTTTGTGCAATACTCGGAGGGTGACTTCAAAGTGTGGAATTAGGTCATGGTTTGACCGAAATACTATAAATATGGTGTGTTCTTTTTAATTATTTTCTGCACTTTATTTTAACTACGATTAACTGCTTGGGTGAAATCTCTGATTAATCTTTTTATTATTAATTTAATTTGTTTCCACTGTAAGATTTAAAAAGATTTTTCTTTTAGTTAAAGATGTTTTAAATATCCAATCCCCCCCACTTGGTTAGCCTCAGGACTAGTTCATAAGGGCTTAACATCCCTAACAAACTTTTGAGTGGTATCAGAGTAGGATTCTTAAAAAATGAGTTTTTGAAAACTTTTTAATTTCAATCCTTGGCTAATTTTTGTAATTGTAATATTGTGAAAGGTTATTCAATCACCCAAATACCTTTATTTGAAAATATTACTTTTGATTTTTAGAAAATTCGCATGTCAACTTTCTTACAATCAATTAATTATCGAATGTGGCAAGTGATTTTAACTGGTTATTCTGATCGTCACATGTTATAGATGGAATTAAAATTGATATTCCTTTTAATCAATGGAGTAGGGAAGAGAGAATTAATGCTCAATTGATTGCCAAATTGTTAAACTATTTTTTTTGTGCTTTGAAATTTTAAGATTATATGTTAGTATCCACATACACTACTGACAAGGAAGTTTGGGATAAATTACACACAATTTATAAAGGCAATTATGAGATCAAGTAATCTAGGTTGAACTTCTTAATGCATGATTTGAATGTTCGTAGGGATGTGAAGCCCTTATGAACTAGTCCCAAGGCTAACCAGGAGAGAGGTGAATTGGTATTTTAAAAAACTTTCACAAAAAAAAAACACAAACCAAGATTCACCACAAAGAGAACCAAAGTGCGAAAATTAAATGCGTAAAAAAATAAAGGAAAGAACACACCAGATTTATAGTGGTTAAGTTAAACCTTGACCTATGTCCACTCCTCGGAGGAACCCTCTGAGTATTGCACTAAACTCAATTTCTCTCCTTTATCTCTCATAGTTAGGCGGAGAAGCCCTTACAAAATCACTTTCATCTTCCCCGGTGCGGTAGAGTAGCCGGGTCCTTTGACACCAAAGAGATCTTCTTCTTCCCAAAACTTCCCTTAAGACAAGCCTTAAATCTGATTGTACTAAGGTGCAATCTTGCCGGAGCAACCGTATGGAACCCCCTCCACACTCCCTTGAAACCCCCTCCAAGGATCTTCTCCCTCTCTCAAACTCCACCCTTTCCAGTCTCCCTTTCAAGCTTTCTCTTCAAGTTTCCTCCAGAAGAATAAAGCTTCAATGGCTGCCAATGACACTTACTAAGTGCCTTGTCAAAGCTTAAATAGAAGAGCTCAAAATGAGCTCATTAATTACAAATTGCCAACTTTTTAATGCAATTAATTTTATGCATTGTGTTAACTCAAGTTTAATGTGTGGCAAATAATGGTGAATTGAGTCGGTTAACTCACAGAAATTATTCAAATTTGCCACATACACTCCACCAAAATTCAAATGCCACATCAAGGCAATCATATACACCTAAACCTAAGAAAATTCCCCTTAGGAGCTCTAAGTTTCCCATCCTAGGTGGCTTAACCATGTTGACTAGGTAAACATGGCCAAAATTACAAAAATCCTCTCAAATGGTAAAATTTAGTCGACTTGAACAAAAAAATTACCAAACCTCTATTGACCAAATTTTATTTTAGTTTGCTCTCGAGTGTTTTTTATTGACTTTATTAAACCTCATTGTGCCGAAATGAAGCTTGAGTTAAATAAGACTTGACAATGTTTAATAAACCCCGATCAGTGTATATTCCCTCCATCGAGCCTAACTTAATTTCAATTGATGTTATTTTTGGGTTTAATTTT